>NW_026902659.1:45000-47500 GCF_943734735.2 Anopheles gambiae | reverse complement strand
TCCGCGACGGTCGGGCACTGTGACGCAATTACCAAATCCTAGAATCGTACAAGCAGTGTGTACAAACATAAACATTAACGCGTTCGCTCGGGCTGCGCCGTCCGTGTTGAACACAAATGTGGGTGATTATATGAGTGGATAGACAAAAACATGCGTGGCGAAGACAGTTTTCTGCACGATGTGCACATAGCTCATTTCGTCGTCCCGGGCTAATGGAAAAACACAAAAATATCGAGTATCTTTCTAGGTTTCTGTTATAAAAGGACAGGCCAAAAGGTGACCGGTTGAGATAAGCATTTTAAGCATACAAGCACTTTAATGCAACTTTTGATACAAAAACTAGGTACGTACACGTAGATTGTATCAACATGGACATCCATGATCGGGTACGCCCGGGCTGCGCCCTCCATGTTGTACTTTCCCTGATTGGTACACAATTTTGGTGCAAGTGTACCAACATGGACATCTATGAACGCGTACGCTCGAGATGCACCCTTCGTCTTGTACTTTCCCTGATCGGTACACAGTTTTGGTGCACGGCTATCCCGACCGGCAACTTGTACCTTTATCGACATCCATGAACACAAAGTGCGCGGAACAAAAATTGCTCGGTCAGACCTACAAAGTGCTATATCTCGAATACTAAACGTCGCAGATGGGTGTCGTAGAACAATTTTAAATTCGTCTTATGATTCTACATCCGATTCTGGATAGTGGTTTTTCGACCACTTTTCAACATTTTGTGACACCCCGAACCTAGGGGCAGCTCCCTAGCTTTTTTCAAAAATGTGCACCGAACGGGCCAGAGAGCTCGAGTAGTCGAAAATTTTTTTTTTTGCTAAAACCCCTCAAAACGTGTCAGGAACGCACCCTAGATGATGAAAAGTGCAACCAGAATGTCAATCGACAACATGCCCGGGGGTACAAATTTGCTCTACGCGTCCCTAGGTAGGGTACTTTTTCATACAAACATCAAAGTGTACGGTGCACAAAGTGCGCGGAACAAAAATTGCTCGGTCAGACCTAGGACGGGCCATAACTCGAATACTAAACGTCGCAGATGGGTGTCGTAGAACAATTTTAAGTTCGTCTAATGATTCTACATCCGATTCTGGATAGTGGTTTTTCGACCACTTTTCAACATTTTGTGACACCCCGAACCTAGGGGCAGCTCCCTAGCTTTTTTCAAAAATGTGCACCGAACGGGCCAGAGAGCTCGAGTAGTCGAAAATTTTTTTTTTTGCTAAAACCCCTCAAAACGTGTCAGGAACGCACCCTAGATGATGAAAAGTGCAACCAGAATGTCAATCGACAACATGCCCGGGGGTACAAATTTGCTATACGCGTCCCTAGGTAGGGTACTTTTTCATACAAACATCAACGTGTACGGTGCACAAAGTGCGCGGAACAAAAATTGCTCGGTCAGACCTACAAAGTGTTATATATCTCGAATACTAAACGTCGCAGATGGGTGTCGTAGAACAATTTTAAATTCGTCTAACGATTCTACATCCGATTCTGGATAGTGGTTTTTCGACCACTTTTCAACATTTTGTGACACCCCGAACCTAGGGGCAGCTCCCTAGCTTTTTTCAAAAATGTGCACCGAACGGGCCAGAGAGCTCGAGTAGTCGAAAATTTTTTTTTTTGCTAAAACCCCTCAAAACGTGTCAGGAACGCACCCTAGATGATGAAAAGTGCAACCAGAATGTCAATCGACAACATGCCCGGGGGTACAAATTTGCTATACGCGTCCCTAGGTAGGGTACTTTTTCATACAAACATCAACGTGTACGGTGCACAAAGTGCGCGGAACAAAAATTGCTCGGTCAGACCTAGGACGGGCCATAACTCGAATACTAAACGTCGCAGATGGGTGTCGTAGAACAATTTTAAGTTCGTCTAATGATTCTACATCCGATTCTGGATAGTGGTTTTTCGACCACTTTTCAACATTTTGTGACACCCCGAACCTAGGGGCAGCTCCCTAGCTTTTTTCAAAAATGTGCACCGAACGGGCCAGAGAGCTCGAGTAGTCGAAAATTTTTTTTTTGCTAAAACCCCTCAAAACGTGTCAAGAACGCACCATAGATGATGAAAAGTGCAACCAGAATGTCAATCGACAACATGCCCGGGGGTACAAATTTGCTCTACGCGTCCCTAGGTAGGGTACTTTTTCATACAAACATCAACGTGTACGGTGCACAAAGTGCGCGGAACAAAAATTGCTCGGTCAGACCTAGGACGGGCCATAACTCGAATACTAAACGTCGCAGATGGGTGTCGTAGAACAATTTTAAGTTCGTCTAATGATTCTACATCCGATTCTGGATAGTGGTTTTTCGACCACTTTTCAACATTTTGTGACACCCCGAACCTAGGGGCAGCTCCCTAGCTTTTTTCAAAAATGTGCACCGAACGGGCCAGAGAGCTCGAGTAGTCGAAAATTTTTTTTTTGCTAAAACCCCTCAAAACGTGTCAGGAACGCACCCTAGATGAT
>NW_026902659.1:22500-35000 GCF_943734735.2 Anopheles gambiae | reverse complement strand
TTATTTCTATTTCTAAATTCAACCGAAAAATTCACTCATTCCCCTAAATAGGGCGCTTTTTCACGCTCGATGCGTCGCTGTTTTTACGTGCATACCACGCCTAGCGGGAGGCAACTTCTGCCTCGACCACGGCGGCTTCTTCCGCGGCGTTCAGGCCACCGTCCGTGGCCTCGTTTTCCTCGTCGATTGCGCGGTTGCGCATACCAGATGGTCCGGCTGCTAAATCCGCGCGTTCTCGGCCGTCATCGTCATTGTTTATCGCCTGGCCGGACATCCCGAGAAGACGACGGTTTCGTCTCCTCTCCCTGAACCGCGCTTGACGCTCACGAAGCGCTGCACGTCGCTGAGCGGTCCGTGGTGAAGCTGGTGGGGTTGGGGGAAGTCCAGCTCGACGTTCTTCCCGCCGGCGTGCTGTTGCTGCTCGCCGGTTGGCGTTGCGTCGCTCGTTACGGGCCCGCCGCACTTCCGCGCGTTGGGCCTCCAGCTCTGCTGCGTCTTCGTCCTGACGCTCGATGACGTTAACAGCCAATGCTGCCCGCTCCTCGTCCCACGCTCGCTGCAGTTGGGCCGTTATTCGCTTCGCGGCTTCGCAAATACGACTCCAGCTATCGGCGTCGCGCAACAAGTGCCGCTGGAGGGTGTCCGGACAGACAGGGTCCGGACCTCCCTCGCCGAGTAGCTCCTGTCGAACTGCCGCAAAGCGTGGGCACTCGAAGAAGGCGTGCTCCGCCGTCTCTGGGACGCCGACGCACAACTGGCAGTCTGGGGACGACGTGAATCCATTGTGGCACAAGTAGTCACGGAAAAATCCGTGTCCGGACAAAACCTGTGCCAGATGGAAAGTCATATCTCCATGTTTCCTAGACTGCCAGTCGCCGACCGATGGAATTACACGGTGCGTCCACCGCGTGTGCCGGCTAGCATCCTGTTGCAGTGCGTCGGCATCCCATTCCTCCTGCCAGCAGTCGATGGTGTTCTGCCGCTCCGTCGCCCGGATGTCCTCCCTCGTTGCAGCACGGTCTGGAGCAAGGAGTTGTTGGTGAACCCGAGCATCCTCGTTGATGAGGTGGCATATCGGTACGAGTCCAGCGAGTAGGGTGGCCGTCTCATACCTGACGGTACGGAATGCCCGTGCCACCCTGATGGCTGCTTTTCGCTGAACTCGTTGCAGCATCCGTCGGCACTCTCGCACCTGAGTTGCCTCAGCCCAGACGGGAGCAGCATACCGCAACACCGATTCTGCCACATACGCCAGCAGCCTTGACTTGGCCGTCCTGGGGCCGCTGTGGTTTTGCATGAGGCGCGTTACAGCTGCCACCACGCGCGACGCCTTTTCGGAGACTTTCGTGACGTGATCTCGCCATTTCAGGTGATCTTGGAGCTGCACGCCCAAGTACCTGATGCTCCTAGAAGACTGGACTTCCACGTCACCGACGCGAAATGTCACCTGCGGCGGAGTCTTCTTGCTTGAGATCAGGACGGCTTCAGTCTTGGCTGGGGCCAGCTCCAGACCGTGCTGTTGCATCCAACGTTGGACCTGGTCAACGGCCTCCTCTGCTCTCGCGCGAACCTCGTCCGTGGTGGTAGCAGGTACCAACAGCGCCAGATCGTCCGCGTATCCGATGACTTCGACGTCGGGAGGTAGCGGCACATCCAGCACCCCGTCATACATGATGTTCCACAGAGTTGGGCCCAGGATGGACCCCTGTGGAACACCGGCGGTTACATGCCGTACGGCGGGGCCTTCGCTCGTGTCAAAGTACAGCACACGATCCTCGAAGTAGCTTCGAAGCATCCGTTGGAGGCCGACGGGAACACCTTTTGCCTGAAGGGCGCTGGCAATGGATTGCCAGCTGGCCGTGTTGAACGCGTTCTTCACGTCCAACGCCACCACAAGCAAGAAACGGTTATCCCGGCCGTTCGTTCGCCGGAACGACATGGCGGTACGGCCGGCCTCAACAACCCGCTGGATGGCGCTCACTGTCGACCGCCCTCGACGAAATCCGAACTGCCGGTCCGACAGTCGGGGTGAAGACGGCTCCTCGAGATGTTCATTGAGGCGATTCAGGATGAGGCGCTCAAGTACCTTCCCCAGTGCGTCGAGCATGCAGAGGGGTCGGTACGAGCTGCTCTCTCCCGGAGGCTTCCCCTGCTTCGGCAGCAACACCAGTCGTTGCCTCTTCCACTGCGCCGGAAACGAAGCGCGGTTGAGGCAATCCTGGTACAGGACCCGGAAGACCTCCGGGAACAACATGATGGCCGTCTTCACTGCCGCATTCGGGATGCCATCGAGCCCTGGTGCTTTGTGATTTGCCATCTGGCTCGCGATGAGCAGCAGCTCGTCGTCCGTTACCGGTGCAATTCCCGCCGTTGTTGTTGCTCCCTCGACGCTTCCAACGTTGCTCAGCTGCGACCAGTCGCAGGGCGGATGCTCAGGGAAGAGGTCGGATACAATGCGTTCGAGGACGACCCGGTCCGCTTCTGAAGGCGTCCGACTGCCCCGGAGCCGGGACATGACGACACGGTATCCTGCCCCGAACGCATTCTCTTCTGCAATTTCGATCAGCTCCTGGAACAAGTTCCGCTTGCTAGCTCGAATTGCTCTACTGAGCTCCGCCCTTGCTGTCCTGTGCTCAGCTGCTGCTATGCTGCGCTCCTCCAAGTCAGCCGTCTGCAGCAACCGGTCACGGGCAACCTCGCAATTGTTCCTCAGTCGAGCCAGGAGGGGAGACCACCAAAAGATGTTCCGATGCGGGTCTTGGTGCACTCGGGTAACCCGTTGCATCGTCTCGTCGCAGGCCTTGAGCATGGCTGCGATCATACCCTCCTGGCTCGTTGCGCGTTGGACAAAGTCCGCAGCGAACAGCGCCTCGAGGAATGAGGAAGGAGAAAACTGCGAGGTTTTCCATCGGCGGCCAGCGTGACGCACACGCCTCTGGCTTGAGGAATCACCCTGCTGCGACGATGGTTGCCGCTGTCGTTGCTGCTGTTGCTGTTGTGATAACTGCTGCTGTTGTAAGGACTGCTGTTGCTGCTGCTGCTGTTGCTGCTGAGACGACTGCTGCGCTGTCTGCTGATGGTTCTGCAGTTGTTCGGGGGATGGTGGTGTTCCACCCACGGTGTAGAGAACATAGCGGTGGTCTGACGCGGTGTAGCTTGTGCTAACAACCCAGGTGTCAGGGCGAGCGATCGACGGGCTCGCGAATGCCACATCCACTATGCTCGGGAGAGCCACCCCGTTGCCATCAAACGTGTATTCCCGACCTTGATTAATCACGATTAGGCCAAGCTGCTCCACCATTCCGTGCAGCTCTTCCCCGCGGTCGCAAGTCCTCGGGCTGCCCCACTCCTCATGTCTGGCGTTAAAATCGCCGGCGACGACGACTTGAGGGTGGGAGAAGCCTTCGAGTTCTATTGCTTCCAAGAAGCGCTCGAACTCTGCGAGGTTAAGGCTTGGTGGAGCATAGCAGCTGATGAAAACCACTCCGCCGATCTGCGCTGCAACCAACCCCTGAGCTTCACTGCACCACACCCGCTGTATTGGTAGCTCACCGACAGCTACCACCGCTACCGCCTTGCAGCTGCTGAATGCCCACCGGCCGTTGTTTTCAGGTGGGCGCAGAACATCAGAGAGAATGAGCACGTCTGCTTTCTCCTCTCTGGCAGCTTGCAGCACCAGGTTCTGGGCATCACGGCCATGGCCCAGGTTCGCCTGCAGAACTTTCAGGGCCGGGAACATCGTTGGGCCGAACGAGCACATTCGCTGTGGCCTATGTGGTGAGCGCCACCGCACAGTGCGCACTTTGCCTCATTCTGGCAGGATCGTGCTTTGTGTCCGGTAAGCCCACAGCGGATGCACAGATTCTGCCGATCTGCGGTGGAACGGCAGTTCGAGGCGATGTGGCCCATCTCCAGACAGCGGAAACAGCGCTGTCGCTCTGGAGGCGTTGGTGGGGCTGCTCGAACCTTGCTCACACAGTCGCACAGGAACAGTTTAAGTCCTTCCAACTGCCGAGCCGACTTCACAGGTAGCCGGATGCGTGCTCGCTTCGAACCATCCGGTAGTTCCCAAATGCTGGCAGAAACAACTCCAGCACTTGCGCCAATCTTAGCATCGAGGGCAGCAATGATATCTTCCTCCGTAGCAAGGGGATCGATATCGACTACCAGCAGCTCACCCATTTCTGTGACAAGCCGACTGACGCCTGCGTCGCCGATGATTTTGCGGACGCCTTCCAGCATAAGCGGAGCGTTTGCCGTCTTGCTCAGCTCCATACGTAGCAGCCTAGCATGAGTTCGGCGGCCCTGCTTAATATGCCCTTTCATTTCGCTGTGAGCCGCGTCCAGACGAATGGCTTTGCGCACCTTGTCGTAAATGCCATCCCAGGTTTCGCCTTCGCTGGGAGACACCTCGATGATGTCAGGCCTCGGCTTTCGCTTACGCTGTAGCTGCTGCTGCTGCTGCATACGCTCCTGCTGTTGCTGCTGCGAGCCAGCGACCGCCTGTCGCTGTGGCTGACGTTGCTGCTGCTGCTGTTGATGCTGCGCGATACCGACTGCCTGTCGCTGTAGCTGACGCTGCTGCTGCTGCTGTTGCGGCTGCTGCTGGGAGCGTGGCTTACCCGTAGCTTTGCCGCGATATCTACGCCGTACGACCTCGCTGTAGGTCAGTTCCGGCACAGCGTCTTCGCGGACGGCTGTCGATGCCTCGCTGTGCGGCGGCATGACTACGCGCGACGTCGACGCGCGGGGCTGCTCCTGCTCGTGCTGATTCCGCTGTTGTTGTTGTTGCTGCTGCTGCTGTTGCGCAGAGGATCGGCGCGGCAACGGAGTTGGTGGTTGACGCGGACTAGATGACGGTTGTCCGCCGCCAACCTTTGCCGCCAACAGAGAGTTGAGCACATCTCGGTCGCGTTGATGTGCGGCGGCTAACTTCTCCATCTGCGCCTCGAGCTTCTCCTCACGGCGCTTTGCCTCCTCCTTTTCCTCCTGCAGCAGTTGGCACATGCCGGTTATCTGCTCCAGGAGTTTTGCGTTTTGCTCCTTCATAGCGATATTCTGCTCCTCGAGGCGTTGGATGGTTGCTCTGAGCAACTCGAGCTCCGGAGCCGGTGTCGCGGATGCAGCTTTTGGCTGTGCAGTGGGCTTGTTGATGCCTGTGGCGCTTACCCGAGGCAGCGCAACACGAGGCTCGGTCGCAAACAGCTTGGAACTGGGAGCCAAGCTGGTGCGGCAGTCCACCGACATCGCCCTAGCACCCGAGCGGGTCGATCTCCCGGGTGCTTCCATCGCGATAACCGACGTTCGCGATGGGTGGGGTAAAATGACCCTGGGGGTCGAGATGACCCCGGGGGTCGAATGACCCAGGGGGTCGGAATGACCCCTGGGATTCTGCGCCGCCTAGCTGGTGATCTGCTGCACGATGATGTCGGTTTCCGCTTCAACTCCGGTGTTCAGGGCGAAAAAGGTCCAATTTGTGCCCCCCTGGTGGGCGGGGGGGAGGGGGAAGGGGGTGGGGAAAAATTCAGGAGGGTGCGTCACACACGTGGGGAATTATTCCGCACCACTCCCAAATTTTCGCGGCACGTTCACTCGTCCAAACGGCTCGACCCGGAATTCCACCCTTTTTGGACCACTTTTCCGACTTTTTGACACTTATAAAATTTTTCACTGGGAGGGGGGGGGGTGGGAGCGGGGAAAATAATTTTCCCGGACTGCTGGGGTCACGCTCTACCACCCTACCAAAAATGAGAATTTTCGGGCGACCTCGACCTTATCCGACTCTTATCGGGCGCCCTACTCTATTCTGACCTCTGGGGGGGAGGGGGGAGGGGGGGGAGGGGGGAAAATAATTTTCCCGTAGTCGGCGTTACTTGCTCTACCACCCCTGCAAATTTGACAATTTTTCGGCACCTTCGGTTCCGCCGCCAACCGTCACCGGACCGAAAATTCAAATTTTGCCCCTTGGGAATTGCGCCCCGGCCAAATTTGTCCTATGGGTATTACTGAACTGTCACTTCCAAATGTCAAAATTTTTTTTCCCGATTTTCACTGTTTTTTTGGTCGATTCTTATTGTTTGCACAAAGATAAGCACAATGGTGAAAACCGCACTCGAATCCGACCAAAACTCACCGAGTTATTCACGATTTACTGTTTTTTTCGTTTTTACTGAGGACACGTGCCCCAGCAGTAGCACCCCCGACACTTTTGAATTCCGCGTTTTTTAACCGATTTTCGCACTTTTTTCGCTCGATTCACTATGAGTGTCACTACGCGCACCTTTCAAAACACACCCGGACAAAATCCGTGCAGTTTTCACTGAGTTTTTTTCATAACTAAATTCCCCATACAAAATGTATGGGGAAAAAACACATACACTTTTTTCAGCTTTCTACTGCACGAATCGTTGCAGAATCACTTCCAAACGCTTTAGAACCGTCAATTTACTTAAATTCAAGTGTTTGCGGCACCAATATCACGAAATTTTGCTCCCAAATTCCACACCCGGAAATCAGGTGCTACCGGGGGGGGGGCCCACGTACACACAAAAACACGATTTTTCACTTTTACAAGAAAATCACCGATTTTCAGGTAAATAACACCGTCTAAAGGTAAAACGGGTGCTCTGAACTCGTTTTTAGCACTTTCCGAGCGATCCGAGGCCGTTTTACACACTTTTTTCTGAAACTCTGTCGGAGCGTGTTTACATCCGTCTTCACTCGACGGCTACTCGATGAACACTACAGGGATAACTGGCTTGTGGCCGCCAAGCGTTCATAGCGACGTGGCTTTTTGATCCTTCGATGTCGGCTCTTCCTATCATTGTGAAGCAAAATTCACCAAGCGTAGGATTGTTCACCCTTTCAAGGGAACGTGAGCTGGGTTTAGACCGTCGTGAGACAGGTTAGTTTTACCCTACTGGTGTGTGCTTATAGTCGCTATCTTAACGGAATTCCTGTGCAGTACGAGAGGAACCACAGGTACGGACCACTGGCTCAATACTAGTCCGACCGGACTTTGGTATGACGCTACGTCCGCTGGATTATGCCTGAACGCCTCTAAGGTCGTAGCCAATCCGAGCTGATAGCGCTTCTCAAACCCATTAGGTGTTCGGAAGCTAGCGGGCCTAACAACCCTCTGAGATCCGTTGGAGTCTGCGTCTGCAGCCCGGCGTCTCATCCCGCTATACCTAGGCCGCAACGAGTGGAGTTCGCTGCACGTGTTAGTACCGTAACTGGGAACGCCGTTGGCTTGAGCTCTGCCCAACGTGGATATACCTAGTTTCGACACCTATCAACCGCCCGCAAACGACGGGACTTCAGGCTGGGAGCTGCGAGTTGTAGAGATGCGTTCGCATCGATCCTCTCAGGCGACCCATGCTTGGTGGTTTGTCCGTGTGCCCCTTCCTCGATGTGCGCAAGCTCGTCTTGGTCTGGGGACCACGTCGACACAGGGGATACTTTTGTGAGAGCAAGAGTGTACTTAGTTGAGTGTAGCAAGGGATCGCGTGCCCCTTCCTCGATGGCGCAACGAACCATCTTGGTCTGGGGACCGTGGTGCCGTGCTCTGGTGAAGCTTGGTGCGTGCTCTTTCCTTGTCAGACGAGTGACTTGACTTGGTCTGGAGACCGTTCCTTTACACTAGTGGACAAGAGCTGGCTACTTCCGTGTCAGACGAGTGACTTGACACGGTATGGAGCGGAACACGTAACACTAGTGAGCTTGTCGGCGTGCCTCGTTCTCGACTTGATTGTCTTGATGTGAGAAACGTGCCGACCAAACCAGTAAGCTTACACACCTGCTCGTTACAAGTTGTATAAGTTAATCCGTTTGGGCCGGTTGCCTTGCACATGATGGTGTTGTTGACCATGTTCGGTTAACACGTCGTGTGTCGAGGTGGCCGGCCTTGGTAGTAGGATGTCTTGTGCATGTGACGTGTTGACCTGGTTTGGTCGATGTGTCGTCGTGTACGAGATGACCTACTTACCCGTCAGTTGTCCAAGTTGTATCATGTGTTGACTTAGTTGACGTGTCATGTGCATGGATGATTGGCGTACGGGTCATGTATGGTGCACTTGCTTCAGTTGAAGGGATGTACTAGTACAGTTATATTAATTGTTTATTTCACGATCTGGTCTTTTGGCTGGATCGCGAAAAAAACGCTAAGTCCCAAATCTTGAACTCGAGAGGAGAGCGCTGATGACAACCTTTTGGACTGGAGCTCCCTAGAATTCGGCTTTTTCCTACTTTAAAGGGATGCACTGTTGTATGTATTGTTTATTCACGATCTGGTCGTTGGATTGGATCGTGAAAAAAAAACGCTAAGTCCCAGATCCTGAACTCGACAGGAAAGCGCTGATGGCAAACATTTTGACTGGAAGTCCCTAGAAAACGGCTTTTTCCTTATTGGCATTATGTGGCACGTTTATTGTGGCTAGAACATTAATTATCCCCCAAATGGCACCAACGCTTGGCGAAAGTCTCGAAATACTCCTATCCCGACGCACCAGCAACCGCAACACGATGCAAAATAAATTGCACGAGCTGCTGATACTTGTACCATGCACGGTACACGGTACCAAAATATACCCCTGAAGGTGTGCAATTTGGTGCTATCCTAGGAAATTTGTTTGGGCAAGCCTAGCTACGCGTGTCGCACGTTGCATGGTCGTCGATCAGAGGTATGCAAAAGCACCTATCTAGGGGAATTACTTTATGTTCTAGTAGCAAGTTCGATTTTCCGGTCCAGCACGGCAGTAATCCTGCATGCATACACTCCATGTACCAAAAATGTATCAACCTAGGCGTTGCTCAGTAGCTTTTAGCGGCACATGTAAAAAGTATTCGAGTTCAGATTCTTGGAACTTTGCGTATTGTTCAAAACTAATAACGAAAACTAAATTATAAATGGGTAAAAGGCTAGGCGTTTCTCAGTAGCTTTTTTGCGCCACGTGGCAAAAGTATTCGAGTTCAGATTTCTGGGACTTAGCGTATTTTTCAAAATTGATTATGCAAATTGAAGTACAAATGGGGCATTAGCTAGGCGTTGCCCAGTAGCTTTTGGCGCCACATGGATGAAGTAGTCGAGTTCAAATTTCTGGGACGTAGCGTAGTTTTCAATCATAATAAACCGAATCAAACATAAAAATCATGAAACTTACACCACGTCCCTAGGTTATGCACAAAACGTAACGATAAAGTGCCGGCCAGGTTAGAGGTGCACCAAAATTGTGTACCGATTAGGAAAAGTACTCTATGTTCCTATGACTTGGGTGAAAAGTGTTGATTAACTGCTGGTTAGGATAGACAGTTGCTTATCGTACACATCGCAAACGAACACCCCTTAGTGAGCAGTAGCAGAAGTCGATGGAACAAAGCGAATGCATTACAAACTGATCAAGTAAAATAAGGAACGCTACGTACTAGGACTTCTTTCCAAGAATGGTGTCCGCGACGGGAGGGCAAGCGTCCTTCCCAGGTTTCCCTAGTAAACCTTGTATGGTAAACATACCCAAGCGTGTCCGTAAGCACGCAACGATAGTCACGAACGAGCACATACCTAGGGAAAGTACTCTACGTACTAGGACTTCTGTCCAAGAATGGTGTCCGCGACGGTCGGGCACTGTGACGCAATTACCAAATCCTAGAATCGTACAAGCAGTGTGTACAAACATAAACATTAACGCGTTCGCTCGGGCTGCGCCGTCCGTGTTGAACACAAATGTGGGTGATTATATGAGTGGATAGACAAAAACATGCGTGGCGAAGACAGTTTTCTGCACGATGTGCACATAGCTCATTTCGTCGTCCCGGGCTAATGGAAAAACACAAAAATATCGAGTATCTTTCTAGGTTTCTGTTATAAAAGGACAGGCCAAAAGGTGACCGGTTGAGATAAGCATTTTAAGCATACAAGCACTTTATTGCAACTTTTGATACAAAAACTAGGTACGTACACGTAGATTGTATCAACATGGACATCCATGATCGGGTACGCCCGGGCTGCGCCCTCCATGTTGTACTTTCCCTGATTGGTACACAATTTTGGTGCAAGTGTACCAACATGGACATCTATGAACGCGTACGCTCGAGATGCACCCTTCGTCTTGTACTTTCCCTGATCGGTACACAGTTTTGGTGCACGGCTATCCCGACCGGCAACTTGTACCTTTATCGACATCCATGAACACAAAGTGCGCGGAACAAAAATTGCTCGGTCAGACCTACAAAGTGCTATATCTCGAATACTAAACGTCGCAGATGGGTGTCGTAGAACAATTTTAAATTCGTCTTATGATTCTACATCCGATTCTGGATAGTGGTTTTTCGACCACTTTTCAACATTTTGTGACACCCCGAACCTAGGGGCAGCTCCCTAGCTTTTTTCAAAAATGTGCACCGAACGGGCCAGAGAGCTCGAGTAGTCGAAAATTTTTTTTTTGCTAAAACCCCTCAAAACGTGTCAGGAACGCACCCTAGATGATGAAAAGTGCAACCAGAATGTCAATCGACAACATGCCCGGGGGTACAAATTTGCTCTACGCGTCCCTAGGTAGGGTACTTTTTCATACAAACATCAAAGTGTACGGTGCACAAAGTGCGCGGAACAAAAATTGCTCGGTCAGACCTAGGACGGGCCATAACTCGAATACTAAACGTCGCAGATGGGTGTCGTAGAACAATTTTAAGTTCGTCTAATGATTCTACATCCGATTCTGGATAGTGGTTTTTCGACCACTTTTCAACATTTTGTGACACCCCGAACCTAGGGGCAGCTCCCTAGCTTTTTTCAAAAATGTGCACCGAACGGGCCAGAGAGCTCGAGTAGTCGAAAATTTTTTTTTTTGCTAAAACCCCTCAAAACGTGTCAGGAACGCACCCTAGATGATGAAAAGTGCAACCAGAATGTCAATCGACAACATGCCCGGGGGTACAAATTTGCTATACGCGTCCCTAGGTAGGGTACTTTTTCATACAAACATCAACGTGTACGGTGCACAAAGTGCGCGGAACAAAAATTGCTCGGTCAGACCTACAAAGTGTTATATATCTCGAATACTAAACGTCGCAGATGGGTGTCGTAGAACAATTTTAAATTCGTCTAATGATTCTACATCCGATTCTGGATAGTGGTTTTTCGACCACTTTTCAACATTTTGTGACACCCCGAACCTAGGGGCAGCTCCCTAGCTTTTTTCAAAAATGTGCACCGAACGGGCCAGAGAGCTCGAGTAGTCGAAAATTTTTTTTTTGCTAAAACCCCTCAAAACGTGTCAGGAACGCACCCTAGATGATGAAAAGTGCAACCAGAATGTCAATCGACAACATGCCCGGGGGTACAAATTTGCTATACGCGTCCCTAGGTAGGGTACTTTTTCATACAAACATCAACGTGTACGGTGCACAAAGTGCGCGGAACAAAAATTGCTCGGTCAGACCTAGGACGGGCCATAACTCGAATACTAAACGTCGCAGATGGGTGTCGTAGAACAATTTTAAGTTCGTCTAATGATTCTACATCCGATTCTGGATAGTGGTTTTTCGACCACTTTTCAACATTTTGTGACACCCCGAACCTAGGGGCAGCTCCCTAGCTTTTTTCAAAAATGTGCACCGAACGGGCCAGAGAGCTCGAGTAGTCGAAAATTTTTTTTTTGCTAAAACCCCTCAAAACGTGTCAGGAACGCACCCTAGATGATGAAAAGTGCAACCAGAATGTCAATCGACAACATGCCCGGGGGTACAAATTTGCTATACGCGTCCCTAGGTAGGGTACTTTTTCATACAAACATCAACGTGTACGGTGCACAAAGTGCGCGGAACAAAAATTGCTCGGTCAGACCTAGGACGGGCCATAACTCGAATACTAAACGTCGCAGATGGGTGTCGTAGAACAATTTTAAGTTCGTCTAATGATTCTACATCCGATTCTGGATAGTGGTTTTTCGACCACTTTTCAACATTTTGTGACACCCCGAACCTAGGGGCAGCTCCCTAGCTTTTTTCAAAAATGTGCACCGAACGGGCCAGAGAGCTCGAGTAGTCGAAAATTTTTTTTTTGCTAAAACCCCTCAAAACGTGTCAGGAACGCACCCTAGATGATGAAAAGTGCAACCAGAATGTCAATCGACAACATGCCCGGGGGTACAAATTTGCTCTACGCGTCCCTAGGTAGGGTACTTTTTCATACAAACATCAACGTGTACGGTGCACAAAGTGCGCGGAACAAAAATTGCTCGGTCAGACCTACAAAGTGTTATATATCTCGAATACTAAACGTCGCAGATGGGTGTCGTAGAACAATTTTAAATTCGTCTAATGATTCTACATCCGATTCTGGATAGTGGTTTTTCGACCACTTTTCAACATTTTGTGACACCCCGAACCTAGGGGCAGCTCCCTAGCTTTTTTCAAAAATGTGCACCGAACGGGCCAGAGAGCTCGAGTAGTCGAAAATTTTTTTTTTGCTAAAACCCCTCAAAACGTGTCAGGAACGCACC
>NW_026902659.1:10000-12500 GCF_943734735.2 Anopheles gambiae | reverse complement strand
ATGGAAGAGTTCCAGAACATGTTGGATAACACGGTAATGGCCGTAACCGGTATCCACAAATTCGTTATCGGGGGGGACTTCAACGCTTGGTCAGCAAGTTGGAACAACCAACTTGGCGAGCGTGGAGAAACCCAGAAACGAAGAGGTGAGTTGGTCTTATCAACCTTTGCGCAGATTGACGCAATTTTATTGAACGACGGCAGCACCCCAACTTATGTTGGACCAGGGCGTACGTCAGTAGTTGATCTTACTTTTGCGAGCAGAACAGTTGCAAGATCATTTCAGTGGGAGGTGTTATCTAGCTATATGAACTCTGATCATCGTGCGATACGCATAGATCTTGAGACGCAAAGCGTGCGTAATCTGTCCCGACCCATAACGGGATGGAGCATCAAGTATTTTAGCAAAGATATATTTGAAGTTATGATGCAAGCCGCTTTTGAGACCGAGGTCACAACAAGCGAAGACTTAATGCGTATACTTGTCACGGCGTGTAATGCGACGATGACTAAGCGTAAGAGGTACACTCCTAACAAGAGTGCATTTTGGTGGACGTTAGAGATTGAGGCACTTCGCAAAGAGTGCAAACACCGCGATCGATTAGCGCAAAGAGCATTCAATACTGATCTCTATTCTTCTTTTAGGGACGAGTTCAAGGTGGCAAGGAATGCCCTCAAGCGATTGATCAAGCATACCCGACAGAGGAAGTGGAAAGAGTTCCTGGGAACAGCGAACAACGCATCATTTGGTATTGTATATCATACGTTCAAGAAAGTGGCCGAGGGTTCGATTGGACCCCGAACCATGACATTGGACGAGTTTAGGGAAGTGGTGAGCGAGCTTTTTCCTACTCACCCAAACACGGTGTGGCCTGAATATCGTATCGATCAGCCACGAGAGTTTGAAAGGGTAACTAATGATGAGATTCTTGCGGTTGCTAGGAGACTACCTAACAAGAAGGCGCCGGGACCAGATGGTATCCCGAATGAGGCGCTGAAAGTTGGTATGTTGACTGCAACCGATGCATTTTGCAGGGTTTACCAAGGCTGTTTAGAGAACGCGAAGTTCCCCGATGAGTGGAAAAGGCAGAGGTTGGTGTTAATACCGAAGCCGAACAAACCACCAGGGGAACCGGGTTCAGTTCGCCCCATTTGTCTACTAGACGGGGCAGGTAAAGGTTTAGAACGCATCATAGTGCAACGGCTAAATGCACACATCGAGGAGGTCAACGGACTGTCTGACGACCAATTTGGTTTCAGAAGTCGTCGATCTACAGTTGATGCGATTAAACGGGTAGTGGACATTGTTTCGGTAGCTAGAAGTAGAAACAGATACAGTGGACGGTATTGTGCAGTTGTTACATTAGATGTTACTAATGCTTTTAACAGTGCTTCGTGGTTGGCGATTGCAAATGCATTACAGAGAATAAACACTCCTAAATATCTTTATGATATCATTGGTGACTATTTTAGGAATCGTGTGCTGATGTATGATACCACAGATGGACCGGCAGAGATTGCAGTCACATCGGGTGTACCTCAAGGCTCGGTACTTGGCCCAACGTTATGGAACCTCATGTACGACGGTGTCCTACGAGTTGGAATGGTGGAAGGTGCACGGATTATCGGCTATGCAGACGATATAGTATTGTTGGTGGAAGGTAATTGTGTTGATGATATTGAAATTCTCGTTTCCAGCCAGATTCGCATCATCGACAGATGGATGACCGACAACGGATTAAAGATAGCCCCGACCAAGACCGAGTTCATTATGGTCAGTTCCCATCAGAGGATACAGCATGGGGCTATCAGGGTAGGTGATCACGTAGTACATTCGTCGCGCAGCTTAAAGTATTTGGGGATGGTCTTAGATGACCGCCTCGAATACACTTCACACATCAGGTATGCGGTGGAGAGAGCGACGAAGCTATGGACCACCTTGGTAAGGATGATGCCTAATAAGGCAGGTCCGAGTAGTAATGTTAGGCGAGCAATTGCTCTTACTGTTGTGGCGAAGGTCCGGTATGCCTCGCCCATTTGGTGTCATACCCTTAGATTTGCTAACCGTAGACAATGGCTACGTCGGTTTTACCGGCCAGTAGTCCAGCGAGTTATCTCTTCTTTCAGGACAACTTCTCACGATGCAGTCTGCGTGCTTGCGGGAATGATCCCGCTGCATCTCCTCCTGGACGAGGACTCCAGGACTTTTCATCGGAGACGAGCAGAGAACATCGCCGGATCGGTTGCACGTAACATGGAACGTGTCACAACTATGGAACGATGGCAACGAGAATGGGATGAGAGTGTTCACGGTCGGTGGACACACCGTCTCATACCCGACGTCAACAGATGGATAAGTAGAAGATTTGGTGGTGTAGATTTCTTTCTTTCTCAGTTTCTTTCCAGCCATGGCTTCTACGCCTACCAGCTTCATCGGATGCAGTTAACGGGTTCGCCGTTATGCGATGCGTGTGAGGAACCTGAGGACGCCGAACACACGA
>NW_026902659.1:0-5000 GCF_943734735.2 Anopheles gambiae | reverse complement strand
CAGACCTACAAAGTGCTATATCTCGAATACTAAACGTCGCAGATGGGTGTCGTAGAACAATTTTAAGTTCGTCAAACGATTCTACATCCGATTCTGGATAGTGGTTTTTCGACCACTTTTCAACATTTTGTGACACCCCGAACCTAGGGGCAGCTCCCTAGCTTTTTTCAAAAATGTGCACCGAACGGGCCAGAGAGCTCGAGTAGTCGAAAATTTTTTTTTTGCTAAAACCCCTCAAAACGTGTCAGGAACGCACCCTAGATGATGAAAAGTGCAACCAGAATGTCAATCGACAACATGCCCGGGGGTACAAATTTGCTATACGCGTCCCTAGGTAGGGTACTTTTTCATACAAACATCAACGTGTACGGTGCACAAAGTGCGCGGAACAAAAATTGCTCGGTCAGACCTGGTACGGGCCATAACTCGAATACTAAACGTCGCAGATGGGTGTCGTAGAACAATTTTAAGTTCGTCTAATGATTCTACATCCGATTCTGGATAGTGGTTTTTCGACCACTTTTCAACATTTTGTGACACCCCGAACCTAGGGGCAGCTCCCTAGCTTTTTTCAAAAATGTGCACCGAACGGGCCAGAGAGCTCGAGTAGTCGAAAATTTTTTTTTTGCTTAAACCCCTCAAAACGTGTCAGGAACGCACCCTAGATGATGAAAAGTGCAACCAGAATGTCAATCGACAACATGCCCGGGGGTACAAATTTGCTCTACGCGTCCCTAGGTAGGGTACTTTTTCATACAAACATCAAAGTGTACGGTGCACAAAGTGCGCGGAACAAAAATTGCTCGGTCAGACCTACAAAGTGTTATATATCTCGAATACTAAACGTCGCAGATGGGTGTCGTAGAACAATTTTAAATTCGTCTAATGATTCTACATCCGATTCTGGATAGTGGTTTTTCGACCACTTTTCAACATTTTGTGACACCCCGAACCTAGGGGCAGCTCCCTAGCTTTTTTCAAAAATGTGCACCGAACGGGCCAGAGAGCTCGAGTAGTCGAAAATTTTTTTTTTGCTAAAACCCCTCAAAACGTGTCAGGAACGCACCCTAGATGATGAAAAGTGCAACCAGAATGTCAATCGACAACATGCCCGGGGGTACAAATTTGCTCTACGCGTCCCTAGGTAGGGTACTTTTTCATACAAACATCAAAGTGTACGGTGCACAAAGTGCGCGGAACAAAAATTGCTCGGTCAGACCTAGGACGGGCCATAACTCGAATACTAAACGTCGCAGATGGGTGTCGTAGAACAATTTTAAGTTCGTCTAATGATTCTACATCCGATTCTGGATAGTGGTTTTTCGACCACTTTTCAACATTTTGTGACACCCCGAACCTAGGGGCAGCTCCCTAGCTTTTTTCAAAAATGTGCACCGAACGGGCCAGAGAGCTCGAGTAGTCGAAAATTTTTTTTTTGCTAAAACCCCTCAAAACGTGTCAGGAACGCACCCTAGATGATGAAAAGTGCAACCAGAATGTCAATCGACAACATGCCCGGGGGTACAAATTTGCTCTACGCGTCCCTAGGTAGGGTACTTTTTCATACAAACATCAAAGTGTACGGTGCACAAAGTGCGCGGAACAAAAATTGCTCGGTCAGACCTACAAAGTGTTATATATCTCGAATACTAAACGTCGCAGATGGGTGTCGTAGAACAATTTTAAATTCGTCTAATGATTCTACATCCGATTCTGGATAGTGGTTTTTCGACCACTTTTCAACATTTTGTGACACCCCGAACCTAGGGGCAGCTCCCTAGCTTTTTTCAAAAATGTGCACCGAACGGGCCAGAGAGCTCGAGTAGTCGAAAATTTTTTTTTTGCTAAAACCCCTCAAAACGTGTCAGGAACGCACCCTAGATGATGAAAAGTGCAACCAGAATGTCAATCGACAACATGCCCGGGGGTACAAATTTGCTCTACGCGTCCCTAGGTAGGGTACTTTTTCATACAAACATCAAAGTGTACGGTGCACAAAGTGCGCGGAACAAAAATTGCTCGGTCAGACCTAGGACGGGCCATAACTCGAATACTAAACGTCGCAGATGGGTGTCGTAGAACAATTTTAAGTTCGTCTAATGATTCTACATCCGATTCTGGATAGTGGTTTTTCGACCACTTTTCAACATTTTGTGACACCCCGAACCTAGGGGCAGCTCCCTAGCTTTTTTCAAAAATGTGCACCGAACGGGCCAGAGAGCTCGAGTAGTCGAAAATTTTTTTTTTGCTAAAACCCCTCAAAACGTGTCAGGAACGCACCCTAGATGATGAAAAGTGCAACCAGAATGTCAATCGACAACATGCCCGGGGGTACAAATTTGCTCTACGCGTCCCTAGGTAGGGTACTTTTTCATACAAACATCAAAGTGTACGGTGCACAAAGTGCGCGGAACAAAAATTGCTCGGTCAGACCTGGTACGGGCCATAACTCGAATACTAAACGTCGCAGATGGGTGTCGTAGAACAATTTTAAGTTCGTCTAACGATTCTACATCCGATTCTGGATAGTGGTTTTTCGACCACTTTTCAACATTTTGTGACACCCCGAACCTAGGGGCAGCTCCCTAGCTTTTTTCAAAAATGTGCACCGAACGGGCCAGAGAGCTCGAGTAGTCGAAATTTTTTTTTTTGCTAAAACCCCTCAAAACGTGTAGAAAACTGATTTTAGATGATAAAAAGTGCAACCAGAACGTCAAACGACAACTTTGTTGGGGGTACCCTTTTTACTCTACGGGCCACTAGCTTAGGCGCGCCAACAGCGCTTTCCTCTCGGGTTCCCATTTTTTGCCCTCCTGGGATTATGATCATTTACTCATTGCCTACTATAGGGAAGGTACCTTGCTTCGAGGTCAAAAATGAAGATTTCACCAAATCTTAGTTTTAACCTCTATTTAGTCGTAGGAGCATGGTTTGCAGTGTCCGTGGGTCATATAAGCCCCCGTTTGGGTCATACGTCCCCTCCCCGATGAAAATCGTCATATGACTATAGGCCGAACTTATGAAGCAAAAGTGGTGTCTGGTGGGTTCTGCCGATGATCTTAACCTATGATTTTGAGTTTCCACCCTTTCAAAACGTTTCCTGGAGCAGTACATCACGGGTCTACGGACCCAAAGACTTCGTTGCGATGGTTTCAAGCATAAAAGTTGTAACAGCTAAGGGTTTTTAATACGCGTATATTAAATCATTGCTTGAAACTAAGCTTCGTTGTCTTTAAACTCTGCAAGACCAATCGAACTTCTTAGGGAAACTCGAAGCATTCACGCTAAGCTGGTGGTGCAGGGCACATAGCGTGATGAAACCGGGTTTCCCTACCAAATGTGGCATATTTTTTCCCTGAGAGCGAAGCTCAGACCCACGTAGGGGAGAGCGAAGTGGAACTTAAATGTTCAATGCAGCAAATGTTCGCCATGGGGATAAACAAGTTGGAATAGTTCAATGTAGTGTAATGCAAACACGAATCGCAAATAACGATACGGGACCCAGAAGCAATTCTGCGGATCCCTCGGGGAGTGGTGAGTTGATATAAATTAGAGGTGAAAGTCCAAGTTGTTCGAGCTCCGGCTCGGCAGCCGATACGAGGTTCCTGTTGAGCTTGTTTGTACATCGCGCAGAGGCGCCGTTCGGTTCTAGCAATGATTCCCGCCACCATGTTCCATGCGTGCAGAGATCCGTTAGAGCTCGTTCAATGTGTCCCGCCGTGATTACGAAAAAGTCCAACAGTTGACTTAGTTGGGTGTGCGTCAAGTAATCGCGCAGAGATGCCGATCGGTTCCTAGCAATGTTTCCCGTCACAAGGTGGTATTGGCACCTGTGCAGAGTGGCCGTTAGCAATGTCTCCCGTATCACGGTGGTGTACCATCACTAGTGCAGAGTGACCGCTAGCAATGTCTCCCGTCACAAGGTGGTAGCCCAGAAGTGCAGAGAAGCCGCTGTAGCAAAGTCTCCCGTATCACGTTGGAGTTCTTCCACTAGTGCAGAGAGATCGCTGAACCGTTCAATGTGTCCCGTCGTGGTGTGCTTGTACCGAGCACGTAGGATACACCTTGCTTTGTTGGTTTGGGATAGGAGTGGTCGCGCAACTGCCTCCACGCCGCAGAGTGCCAGTTCGGATTGAAGGTCAACTTTAGCCGTTCAATGCATCAGTCGGTGGGTGTTCAGATGGCATCACAACTTCCCCTAGGTGCTCAAGTTGGCTGGGTTGTAAAGCATGTACACATGCGCAGAGTATCGTGCGTACTAGCAAAGTCTCCCGTCACGGTGGTTACGCATGAGTTCCATGCAGTGCAGAGAGATCGTTAGTGCGTGCAATGTACCAGTCGATGTGTCGTACCGGCATACAACCCCGCTTAGAGGCCCGTCACTCGAAGAGGACAAGAAAGAGTGCGCAGAGTGCCGTACCGGCATAGCAATGTCTCCAGACATACGTTGGGACACCCGACGCAGTGCAGAGAGATCCGCTAGCCGTGTGCAATGCATCCGACGTTGCCTGCTTGTGCAGTCTATCGAGTGGCGCCAACGGACGCTCTGGCGTCACAGAACAAATCTCGGTGGTCACGGGGGACTTGCGCCTCGCGTGATCAAGAGTGTAGTTCGTGTTCAAGCAATTGACTCGAATTCTGGTTGATCCTACCAGTGATATACGCTCGTCTCAAAGGTTAAGCCATGCATGTCTAAGTACAAGCTTCCTAGAAAGTGAAACCGCATAAGGCTCAGTATAACAGCTATAATTTACAAGATCCTCATCCAAACAGTTACTTGGATAACTGTGGAAAAGCCAGAGCTAATACATGCATTATGCCGGGACTGTTGGCCTCCGGGTCGGCGGAACTGGTGCACTTATTAGTTAAACCAATCGCCTCCGGGCGCTTTGAGTTGAAATCTGGATAAGGATGCCGATCGTACGGTCGCTTGCGACTGACGACAGATCTTTCAAATGTCTGCCCTATCAACTATTGATGGTAGTGTAGAGGACTACCAT
>NW_026902658.1:22500-42500 GCF_943734735.2 Anopheles gambiae | reverse complement strand
TGGCTGCCTTCGTTATCGACCGACCCGGATCATTAACACGCTCGAACACTCGCGCATCCTCCTCTATCAAGAGACAGATGGGGGTCAGCCCGGCGAGGAGGGTGGCGGTCTCATACCTTACGGTACGGAAGGTGCGTGCCACCCTCCGTGCTGAGACTCGCTGAACCCTCTCCAAAAGTCGACGACACTCTCTCTTCGTCACCTCGCCATGCCAGATGGGCGCAGCATATCGGATGACCGACTCTGCGACCGAGGCCAACAGTCGCGCTTTGCTGGTCTTTGGTCCACTGTGGTTGCGCAAGAGGCGGGTAACGGCATCTGCTATCTTCCTTGCCCGAGTGGTTACCTCTCGGACATGGGGCAGCCACGATAGGTGATCGTGAAGGGTCACCCCAAGGTAACGCATCGTGCGGGAAGATGTCACCTCCACGTCCCCTACTCTTATGGTGACCTGCGTAGGGTTCTTCGTGCTGGAGATAAGCACGCACTCCGTCTTTTCCGGCGCAATCTGGAGATGATGTTGAGCCATCCAGTGAGAGACACTGGCGACCGCCTCCTCGGCTGCAGCCTTCACTGCATTTACGTCGATGCCCGGAATCAGCAGCACCAAGTCGTCAGCATACGCCACCATCTCGCAGTCCTGCGGAAGGGCGACGTCCAGAACTCCATCGTACATGGTGTTCCACAGGGTGGGGCCAAGAATCGAACCCTGTGGAACACCAGCCGTGATGGACCGAGTTACTGGGCCGTCGGATGTCTCGAAGACCAACTCTCGGTTCTCGAAGTAGCTCCTCACGATTCTTTGCAGACCAGCAGGTACTCCTTTCATCTGCAGTGCAGTGGCGATGGCCTGCCAGCTTGCCGTATTGAAGGCATTCTTGACATCCATTGACACGACCAGCAGGAACCTGTTATCCCGCCCGTTCGTGCGGCGGAATCTCATCGCGCTCTGACCAGCCTCGATCACTGTTCGAATGGCGCCAATTGTAGATCGCCCCCTCCGGAAGCCATGCTGCCTGTCTGACAGCCTCACCGCAGCAGGATCTTCCAGGTGGTTGTGAAGTCTGTTTAGAATGAGCTTCTCCAGCACTTTCCCTAAGGCATCCAGCATGCACAAAGGTCGGTATGACCCGTTGCTACCCGGTGGTTTCCCCGGCTTGGGGAGCAGTACCAACCGCTGTCGTTTCCATGGTGCTGGAAATGTAGCCGTTTCCAGACAGCTTTGGTACAACGCCTGGAAAACGTCCGTGTACGCAAGGATTGCAGCCTTGACAGCGGCGTTCGGAATTCCGTCAAGGCCCGGCGCTTTTTTGTTCGGCATGGTGCTAGCTATCAGACGGAGTTCCGGGATCGTGACTTGGGTCCATGGAGTCTGCTGGTCTGCAGGCTGTTCCTGTTCTTCCTCGGAACTGATGCTGGGCCAGTTGAAGGGCGGATGTTGCGGGAAAAGCTCTGTAACGATGCTTTCAAGCCTCGCTCTCTCCGTCTCGGGTGGGGCCCTTCCACCGCGAAGACGGGAGAGGACTACTAAGTACCCGGCTCCGAAAACGTTTTCCTCCGCAGCATCGATCAATTCCTGGAAGGCAGCCTTTTTGCTGGCACGTATAGCTCTATCCAGCTCAGCTTTAGCTGTTCTGTATTGGGCTGCAGCCAGACTTCGGTTCTGGAGATCACTTGTCTGCTGCATGCGATCTCTCGTCTGCTCGCAGTTTTGCCTAAGCAGAGCAATCAGTGGCGTCCACCAGTAAACGTCCCGATGAGGGTCGGGGAAAGACGACGTCATCCTTTGCATGGTTTTCTCGCAGGCCGATATCATTGCCGAGATCATTCCCTGGTGATTGACTGCCTTCTCTCGGAATCCCTCGCCATGTAGCGTGGCCAGGAAATTCTCTTTCGAGAACTGTTTCGTCTTAAATCGCGTGCCTGCATGTTGAAAACGCTCTCGCTGGCCCCGTTGACGTGACTGTCCTTGGTTACGCTGCTGGTCTGCTGACGCTGGGCCTACCGAATAGGTGATATACCTATGGTCAGATCGCGTGTCCGTGTTTCTTACCAACCAAGTGCTCGGCTGAGCTATGGACGAGCTGGCGAAGGTCACGTCGACAACGCTGGCAGTCGCCACACCGTTTCCAACAAAGGTTGCCACATTCCCTCGATTCATCAGCAGCAGGCCCAATTGCTGGGACGCCTCGAGCAGTACTTCCCCACGCTCATTGCTGCGTTGGCTTCCCCACTCCTCATGCCAAGCGTTAAAGTCTCCGGCAACTACTACCTGAGGGTGGGATTGGGCTTCCAATTCAATTGCTTCAACGAATTCCGCAAATCCTTCCCGCGACAGGCTGGGTGGCGCGTAGCAGCTTAGGAAGGTGATGCCACCCACCTTGGCAGCTATAAGGCCTGGAACATCACTGCTCCATTGTCCTTGTAGAGGGTATCGTCCTGTGGCCACGACTGCCACCTTTTTGGAGGCATCAACTGCCCATCTTGGGTTGTTCTCGGGTGGTCGATACGTGTGGGAAAGAACCAGCACGTCCACTTCCATTTGTCGGGCGGTTTGCAGGACCAGATCTTGGGCGATCCTGCCTCCACCCAGGTTCACTTGGAGGACTTTTAGCTGCGTCATTGGGTGGCCGACCGATCGCATGTCCGGTCCCCGATAACATGGGGGCCATCGCATTTGCCGCAGCGTATTTCTTCCATGCATGTACCAGCCTTGTGACCTTCCTGTCCGCAACGGATGCAAACATTTTGTCGGTCTACAGGTGACCGACAATCGCGGGCGTTGTGGCCGTGCTCAAGGCATCGGTAGCAGCGAAGATGCTCTTTGGGTGTTGGAGGAGCCATCTTCACTCTGGAAATGCAGAAGCCCAAGCGAAGCTTCGTACCATCCAGCGCTTTGGCGGCCTTGGCTGGCAGACGGACGCGTGCCCGCTGGGTGCCATCCGGCATTGTCCTAATGCTCGTTGAGACGATGCCTGCCCCACCCTCGATCTTGTTTTCAAGGAGAGCTGTAAGCTCTTCCTCCTTGGCTAGGGGGTCGATGTCGTTTACTACCAAGGCCGCCATTTCCGTCACGTGTCGACAAGTTCCAGCCTCGCCGATGATCGTTCGGATCTGCTGGAGAATTAAGGTCGCGTTTGCGGATCTAGCAAGCGTCAGTCGTAGCAACGCCTTATCTGTGCGCCGGCCCATGATGATGAAATCCTTTAACTCCTTATGTGTGCCATTATCGTCAACGGCTTTACGGATTTTCAAGGAGACGCTCTCGAAAGTCTCGTTCTGACCAGGAGAGATCTCTATCAGTTCGGGCTTAGGACGCTTACGCTTCTGCTGCTGCTGTTGATGCTGCTGCTGCTGCTGTTGCGACGAGCCTGCGACCACATATCGCTGTGGCTGTCGTTGCTGCTGTTGCTGCTGTAGCTGCTGCCTCATTTGCGGCGGCTGATACCGCCCAGTCTGCTGTTGTTGTTGCTGCGGTTGGTTAGACTGCTGCTGCTGCTGTGTATTTTGACGGCGGCGCACTACCGTCGTCCATAATTCTTGCTGCTCCTGCTGCTGTTGCTGTTGCCGCTGCTGCTGCTGCTGCTGCTGCTGACGTTGGTGCTGCTGATTCTGTTGCTGCACCCGTTGCTGCTGCTGCTGTTCTCGCTGTTGATGCTGCTGCTGCTGCTGCTGCTGCTGCCATTCACGCTGCTGGTTCCGCTGCTGCTGTTGTTGTTGCTGCTGCTGCTGCTGCTGCTGCTGCTGCTGCTGCTGCTGCTGTTCCCGCTGCTGATGCTGTTGCTGCTGCTGCCGCTGCTCCTGCTGCTGTGGTCCTTGGCGACCGCGACGGTTGCGAGAGCTGTGGGCTCCCTGGGCTGTCATCATTGGGGCTGCTGCTGCTTGCTGCTGCAGCTCGATGACCGAACGGGCGCCCATCCTGTACGTTTCGAGCTCCCGTTCAAGCGCCGCATTTTTCATCAAACTTTCCTGGAGCCCCTTACGGCAGAGGCTAAGCTCCTTTGAGAGCTGAGCAACCTGCATGGCCAGGAGCTTCAAGCTCTCGTTCATCTCTGAGAGAGATGGTTCAGCAGAAGAACACTTACCAGCCTTTGGTGTTGAGGTGGCCGGTACCGTCATCTCCTCGCGCTGTTGACTCTGGCTGGGCAACTTGTCCAGCACTACCAATGGCACCTTCCCCATTGGTGGAACTGCTAATCCCGACGGGCCCGCGAGGATCGTGCAGTTCAATTCTTCTTCTTCATCATCACTCAAGTAGACGATGCCTGCGGTGGGTGGTGGCTCCACCGGTGTTGAGTCAGACACTTTTAATGCGTCGACCCGGTTGAGGGACACCGATCGAGCCCTCGGGCGAAGTACTCGTCCCGAGCTCCCTTGGGGATGGGCATCACCGCCCAGCCCCGACATGTTGGTTTCAACGTTGCGCGCACCTACTTGAGGGTTTGTTGGCAGCCCGACGCACTATGCCTAACGCCCGCACTCTCGCCAACGAGGCGTCAGAAACCGACCCCCGGTTTTAGGTTCGTCAAGAAAACCGATGGAGAACGGATTTTTGAAATGTTGAAAAATTTCAAATTTTGAAATATTTCAAAAGTGAAATATTTCACCCTCCCTGAAAGATTTCAGGGCCGCTTTCACAAACGCGCACCTACTTGAGGGTTTGATGGCAGCCCGACGCACTCTGCCTTTTTTCGTGCTCAGATGCACTGTTTACACTAAAATCGTGCAATTCTGGCACTTTTTGGGCACTTTTTTCGATTTTCTGCTTTTACACCATGTCACACAAACACATGGTGGGGGGTTCATAGGCAACAAACACAAATGCACGATTTTTGTTGAATTTTCGCCTTAAAAACACTTGATAACGCTCTTAAAGGGTAAATCAGGTGCCCTGAGCACGTTTTTCACACTATTAAAGTCGATTAACGACGATTTTGCACTGTTTTTAAGTCCTTTTTTCGGAGCCCAAACACAACGTGTCGGTACAGTACGACCTCACGTTTGACACTTACAGGGATAACTGGCTTGTGGCCGCCAAGCGTTCATAGCGACGTGGCTTTTTGATCCTTCGATGTCGGCTCTTCCTATCATTGTGAAGCAAAATTCACCAAGCGTAGGATTGTTCACCCTTTCAAGGGAACGTGAGCTGGGTTTAGACCGTCGTGAGACAGGTTAGTTTTACCCTACTGGTGTGTGCTTATAGTCGCTATCTTAACGGAATTCCTGTGCAGTACGAGAGGAACCACAGGTACGGACCACTGGCTCAATACTAGTCCGACCGGACTTTGGTATGACGCTACGTCCGCTGGATTATGCCTGAACGCCTCTAAGGTCGTAGCCAATCCGAGCTGATAGCGCTTCTCAAACCCATTAGGTGTTCGGAAGCTAGCGGGCCTAACAACCCTCTGAGATCCGTTGGAGTCTGCGTCTGCAGCCCGGCGTCTCATCCCGCTATACCTAGGCCGCAACGAGTGGAGTTCGCTGCACGTGTTAGTACCGTAACTGGGAACGCCGTTGGCTTGAGCTCTGCCCAACGTGGATATACCTAGTTTCGACACCTATCAACCGCCCGCAAACGACGGGACTTCAGGCTGGGAGCTGCGAGTTGTAGAGATGCGTTCGCATCGATCCTCTCAGGCGACCCATGCTTGGTGGTTTGTCCGTGTGCCCCTTCCTCGATGTGCGCAAGCTCGTCTTGGTCTGGGGACCACGTCGACACAGGGGATACTTTTGTGAGAGCAAGAGTGTACTTAGTTGAGTGTAGCAAGGGATCGCGTGCCCCTTCCTCGATGGCGCAACGAACCATCTTGGTCTGGGGACCGTGGTGCCGTGCTCTGGTGAAGCTTGGTGCGTGCTCTTTCCTTGTCAGACGAGTGACTTGACTTGGTCTGGAGACCGTTCCTTTACACTAGTGGACAAGAGCTGGCTACTTCCGTGTCAGACGAGTGACTTGACACGGTATGGAGCGGAACACGTAACACTAGTGAGCTTGTCGGCGTGCCTCGTTCTCGACTTGATTGTCTTGATGTGAGAAACGTGCCGACCAAACCAGTAAGCTTACACACCTGCTCGTTACAAGTTGTATAAGTTAATCCGTTTGGGCCGGTTGCCTTGCACATGATGGTGTTGTTGACCATGTTCGGTTAACACGTCGTGTGTCGAGGTGGCCGGCCTTGGTAGTAGGATGTCTTGTGCATGTGACGTGTTGACCTGGTTTGGTCGATGTGTCGTCGTGTACGAGATGACCTACTTACCCGTCAGTTGTCCAAGTTGTATCATGTGTTGACTTAGTTGACGTGTCATGTGCATGGATGATTGGCGTACGGGTCATGTATGGTGCACTTGCTTCAGTTGAAGGGATGTACTAGTACAGTTATATTAATTGTTTATTTCCCGATCTGGTCTTTTGGCTGGATCGCGAAAAAAACGCTAAGTCCCAAATCTTGAACTCGAGAGGAGAGCGCTGATGACAACCTTTTGGACTGGAGCTCCCTAGAATTCGGCTTTTTCCTTCTCTAAAGGGATGCACTGTTGTATGAATTGTTTATTCACGATCTGGTCGTTGGATTGGATCGTGAAAAAAAAACGCTAAGTCCCAGATCCTGAACTCGACAGGAAAGCGCTGATGGCAAACATTTTGACTGGAAGTCCCTAGAAAACGGCTTTTTCCTTATTGGCATTATGTGGCACGTTTATTGTGGCTAGAACATTAATTATCCCCCAAATGGCACCAACGCTTGGCGAAAGTCTCGAAATACTCCTATCCCGACGCACCAGCAACCGCAACACGATGCAAAATAAATTGCACGAGCTGCTGATACTTGTACCATGCACGGTACACGGTACCAAATTATACCCCTGAAAGTGTGCAATTTGGTGCTATAGTAGGAAATTTGGTTGGGCAAGCCTAGCTACGCGTGTCGCTACGCGTGTTGCATGGTGGTCGATCAGAGGTATGCAAAAGCACCTATCTAGGGGAATTACTTTACGTTCTAGTAGCAAGTTCGATTTTTCGGTCCAGCACGGCAGTAATCCTGCATGCATACACTCCATGTACCAAAAATGTATCAACCTAGGCGTTGCTCAGTAGCTTTTGGCGGCACATGTAAAAAGTATTCGAGTTCAGATTCTTGGAACTTTGCGTATTGTTCAAAACTAATAACGAAAACTAAATTATAAATGGGTAAAAGGCTAGGCGTTTCTCAGTAGCTTTTTTGCGCCACGTGGCAAAAGTATTCGAGTTCAGATTTCTGGGACTTAGCGTATTTTTCAAAATTGATTATGCAAATTGAAGTACAAATGGGGCATTAGCTAGGCGTTGCCCAGTAGCTTTTGGCGCCACATGGAGGAAGTAGTCGAGTTCAAATTTCTGGGACGTAGCGTAGTTTTCAATCATAATAAACCGAATCAAACATAAAAATCATGAAACTTACACCACGTCCCTAGGTTATGCACAAAACGTAACGATAAAGTGCCGGCCAGGTTAGAGGTGCACCAAAATTGTGTACCGATTAGGAAAAGTACTCTATGTTCCTATGACTTGGGTGAAAAGTGTTGATTAACTGCTGGTTAGGATAGACAGTTGCTTATCGTACACATCGCAAACGAACACCCCTTAGTGAGCAGTAGCAGAAGTCGATTGAACAAAGCGAATGCATTACAAACTGATCAAGTAAAATAAGGAACGCTACGTACTAGGACTTCTTTCCAAGAATGGTGTCCGCGACGGGAGGGCAAGCGTCCTTCCCAGGTTTCCCTAGTAAACCTTGTATGGTAAACATACCCAAGCGTGTCCGTAAGCACGCAACGATAGTCACGAACGAGCACATACCTAGGGAAAGTACTCTACGTACTAGGACTTCTGTCCAAGAATGGTGTCCGCGACGGTCGGGCACTGTGACGCAATTACCAAATCCTAGAATCGTACAAGCAGTGTGTACAAACATAAACATTAACGCGTTCGCTCGGGCTGCGCCGTCCGTGTTGAACACAAATGTGGGTGATTATATGAGTGGATAGACAAAAACATGCGTGGCGAAGACAGTTTTCTGCACGATGTGCACATAGCTCATTTCGTCGTCCCGGGCGAATGGAAAAACACAAAAATATCGAGTATCTTTCTAGGTTTCTGTTATAAAAGGACAGGCCAAAAGGTGACCGGTTGAGATAAGCATTTTAAGCATACAAGCACTTTATTGCAACTTTTGATACAAAAACTAGGTACGTACACGTAGATTGTATCAACATGGACATCCATGATCGGGTACGCCCGGGCTGCGCCCTCTATGTTGTACTTTCCCTGATTGGTACACAATTTTGGTGCAAGTGTACCAACATGGACATCTATGAACGCGTACGCTCGAGATGCACCCTTCGTCTTGTACTTTCCCTGATCGGTACACAGTTTTGGTGCACGGCTATCCCGACCGGCAACTTGTACCTTTATCGACATCCATGAACACAAAGTGCGCGGAACAAAAATTGCTCGGTCAGACCTACAAAGTGCTATATCTCGAATACTAAACGTCGCAGATGGGTGTCGTAGAACAATTTTAAATTCGTCTAATGATTCTACATCCGATTCTGGATAGTGGTTTTTCGACCACTTTTCAACATTTTGTGACACCCCGAACCTAGGGGCAGCTCCCTAGCTTTTTTCAAAAATGTGCACCGAACGGGCCAGAGAGCTCGAGTAGTCGAAATTTTTTTTTTTGCTAAAACCCCTCAAAACGTGTCAGGAACGCACCCTAGATGATGAAAAGTGCAACCAGAATGTCAATCGACAACATGCCCGGGGGTACAAATTTGCTCTACGCGTCCCGAGGTAGGGTACTTTTTCATACAAACATCAAAGTGTACGGTGCACAAAGTGCGCGGAACAAAAATTGCTCGGTCAGACCTAGGACGGGCCATAACTCGAATACTAAACGTCGCAGATGGGTGTCGTAGAACAATTTTAAGTTCGTCTAATGATTCTACATCCGATTCTGGATAGTGGTTTTTCGACCACTTTTCAACATTTTGTGACACCCCGAACCTAGGGGCAGCTCCCTAGCTTTTTTCAAAAATGTGCACCGAACGGGCCAGAGAGCTCGAGTAGTCGAAAATTTTTTTTTTTGCTAAAACCCCTCAAAACGTGTCAGGAACGCACCCTAGATGATGAAAAGTGCAACCAGAATGTCAATCGACAACATGCCCGGGGGTACAAATTTGCTATACGCGTCCCTAGGTAGGGTACTTTTTCATACAAACATCAACGTGTACGGTGCACAAAGTGCGCGGAACAAAAATTGCTCGGTCAGACCTAGGACGGGCCATAACTCGAATACTAAACGTCGCAGATGGGTGTCGTAGAACAATTTTAAGTTCGTCTAATGATTCTACATCCGATTCTGGATAGTGGTTTTTCGACCACTTTTCAACATTTTGTGACACCCCGAACCTAGGGGCAGCTCCCTAGCTTTTTTCAAAAATGTGCACCGAACGGGCCAGAGAGCTCGAGTAGTCGAAAATTTTTTTTTTGCTAAAACCCCTCAAAACGTGTCAGGAACGCACCCTAGATGATGAAAAGTGCAACCAGAATGTCAATCGACAACATGCCCGGGGGTACAAATTTGCTCTACGCGTCCCGAGGTAGGGTACTTTTTCATACAAACATCAAAGTGTACGGTGCACAAAGTGCGCGGAACAAAAATTGCTCGGTCAGACCTAGGACGGGCCATAACTCGAATACTAAACGTCGCAGATGGGTGTCGTAGAACAATTTTAAGTTCGTCTAATGATTCTACATCCGATTCTGGATAGTGGTTTTTCGACCACTTTTCAACATTTTGTGACACCCCGAACCTAGGGGCAGCTCCCTAGCTTTTTTCAAAAATGTGCACCGAACGGGCCAGAGAGCTCGAGTAGTCGAAAATTTTTTTTTTTGCTAAAACCCCTCAAAACGTGTCAGGAACGCACCCTAGATGATGAAAAGTGCAACCAGAATGTCAATCGACAACATGCCCGGGGGTACAAATTTGCTATACGCGTCCCTAGGTAGGGTACTTTTTCATACAAACATCAACGTGTACGGTGCACAAAGTGCGCGGAACAAAAATTGCTCGGTCAGACCTAGGACGGGCCATAACTCGAATACTAAACGTCGCAGATGGGTGTCGTAGAACAATTTTAAGTTCGTCTAATGATTCTACATCCGATTCTGGATAGTGGTTTTTCGACCACTTTTCAACATTTTGTGACACCCCGAACCTAGGGGCAGCTCCCTAGCTTTTTTCAAAAATGTGCACCGAACGGGCCAGAGAGCTCGAGTAGTCGAAAATTTTTTTTTTTGCTAAAACCCCTCAAAACGTGTCAGGAACGCACCCTAGATGATGAAAAGTGCAACCAGAATGTCAATCGACAACATGCCCGGGGGTACAAATTTGCTCTACGCGTCCCGAGGTAGGGTACTTTTTCATACAAACATCAAAGTGTACGGTGCACAAAGTGCGCGGAACAAAAATTGCTCGGTCAGACCTAGGACGGGCCATAACTCGAATACTAAACGTCGCAGATGGGTGTCGTAGAACAATTTTAAGTTCGTCTAATGATTCTACATCCGATTCTGGATAGTGGTTTTTCGACCACTTTTCAACATTTTGTGACACCCCGAACCTAGGGGCAGCTCCCTAGCTTTTTTCAAAAATGTGCACCGAACGGGCCAGAGAGCTCGAGTAGTCGAAAATTTTTTTTTTTGCTAAAACCCCTCAAAACGTGTCAGGAACGCACCCTAGATGATGAAAAGTGCAACCAGAATGTCAATCGACAACATGCCCGGGGGTACAAATTTGCTATACGCGTCCCTAGGTAGGGTACTTTTTCATACAAACATCAACGTGTACGGTGCACAAAGTGCGCGGAACAAAAATTGCTCGGTCAGACCTAGGACGGGCCATAACTCGAATACTAAACGTCGCAGATGGGTGTCGTAGAACAATTTTAAGTTCGTCTAATGATTCTACATCCGATTCTGGATAGTGGTTTTTCGACCACTTTTCAACATTTTGTGACACCCCGAACCTAGGGGCAGCTCCCTAGCTTTTTTCAAAAATGTGCACCGAACGGGCCAGAGAGCTCGAGTAGTCGAAAATTTTTTTTTTTGCTAAAACCCCTCAAAACGTGTCAGGAACGCACCCTAGATGATGAAAAGTGCAACCAGAATGTCAATCGACAACATGCCCGGGGGTACAAATTTGCTCTACGCGTCCCTAGGTAGGGTACTTTTTCATACAAACATCAAAGTGTACGGTGCACAAAGTGCGCGGAACAAAAATTGCTCGGTCAGACCTAGGACGGGCCATAACTCGAATACTAAACGTCGCAGATGGGTGTCGTAGAACAATTTTAAGTTCGTCTAATGATTCTACATCCGATTCTGGATAGTGGTTTTTCGACCACTTTTCAACATTTTGTGACACCCCGAACCTAGGGGCAGCTCCCTAGCTTTTTTCAAAAATGTGCACCGAACGGGCCAGAGAGCTCGAGTAGTCGAAAATTTTTTTTTTTGCTAAAACCCCTCAAAACGTGTCAGGAACGCACCCTAGATGATGAAAAGTGCAACCAGAATGTCAATCGACAACATGCCCGGGGGTACAAATTTGCTATACGCGTCCCTAGGTAGGGTACTTTTTCATACAAACATCAACGTGTACGGTGCACAAAGTGCGCGGAACAAAAATTGCTCGGTCAGACCTAGGACGGGCCATAACTCGAATACTAAACGTCGCAGATGGGTGTCGTAGAACAATTTTAAGTTCGTCTAATGATTCTACATCCGATTCTGGATAGTGGTTTTTCGACCACTTTTCAACATTTTGTGACACCCCGAACCTAGGGGCAGCTCCCTAGCTTTTTTCAAAAATGTGCACCGAACGGGCCAGAGAGCTCGAGTAGTCGAAAATTTTTTTTTTTGCTAAAACCCCTCAAAACGTGTCAGGAACGCACCCTAGATGATGAAAAGTGCAACCAGAATGTCAATCGACAACATGCCCGGGGGTACAAATTTGCTCTACGCGTCCCTAGGTAGGGTACTTTTTCATACAAACATCAAAGTGTACGGTGCACAAAGTGCGCGGAACAAAAATTGCTCGGTCAGACCTAGGACGGGCCATAACTCGAATACTAAACGTCGCAGATGGGTGTCGTAGAACAATTTTAAGTTCGTCTAATGATTCTACATCCGATTCTGGATAGTGGTTTTTCGACCACTTTTCAACATTTTGTGACACCCCGAACCTAGGGGCAGCTCCCTAGCTTTTTTCAAAAATGTGCACCGAACGGGCCAGAGAGCTCGAGTAGTCGAAAATTTTTTTTTTGCTAAAACCCCTCAAAACGTGTCAGGAACGCACCCTAGATGATGAAAAGTGCAACCAGAATGTCAATCGACAACATGCCCGGGGGTACAAATTTGCTCTACGCGTCCCTAGGTAGGGTACTTTTTCATACAAACATCAACGTGTACGGTGCACAAAGTGCGCGGAACAAAAATTGCTCGGTCAGACCTAGGACGGGCCATAACTCGAATACTAAACGTCGCAGATGGGTGTCGTAGAACAATTTTAAATTCGTCTAATGATTCTACATCCGATTCTGGATAGTGGTTTTTCGACCACTTTTCAACATTTTGTGACACCCCGAACCTAGGGGCAGCTCCCTAGCTTTTTTCAAAAATGTGCACCGAACGGGCCAGAGAGCTCGAGTAGTCGAAAATTTTTTTTTTTGCTAAAACCCCTCAAAACGTGTCAGGAACGCACCCTAGATGATGAAAAGTGCAACCAGAATGTCAATCGACAACATGCCCGGGGGTACAGTATCGGACATTAAGATAGGACCCTTTTTTTTCAATGCACCGTACACTTGTTTTGCCACGTTACTTGTGTTTGTGTGTGTGTATGTGTGTATGTGTGTGTGTATGTGTGTATTAGTGTGTGTGTGTATGTATGTGTGTCTGTGTGTGTGCATGTGTGTGTGTGTGTGTGTAGTAGTAGAAAGAGAGTGTGCTTTTTAATGTGTATTTGCAAGTGCGCGTGTTTGTGTCTGAAATACATAGCTTGCCATGATGTCATATTGCGTTGAAATTATTCTTATTATGTGTGTTATCATGTGAAACATTGTGCGTTTACACTTGGATAAAAACTAAAGTTTGCATCGACAGCAGCGCTTGTTCCTCGGACGAAAATGCAGGTGTGCTGTTTCATGAATGTGAATGCGACACCGGTGCGAAATGGACACACGCACAATAGCAATGAACTCGGCATTCCCTCACAGGTGTTTCTCCAGTGCACGCCATTGAAAGGCCTTCGTGCATCTCTGCGTTGCACGTTGTGTGCGAATGGTAAACTTTGTGCGTTCATTGAGCTGGCGCGCAGTTGTTCTTTTCAATGGGCGTTTTGTTTCATGAGCGCGGCAGTATTCTTTTCTCGATTTTGAAGGGAAGACGCTTACTCGCGTACTCGTTGATAGTTTTTATCCATGCGATGTTTTCGGTGCTCCATAACGATGTAGTTCATCGCGTATAGAAGTAGAACGCAGGCAGAGCACGGGATCAGCCGTGTCCAAGTTTTTAACCAGCGCGTTCTTGACGGTCCAAGCAAGCAATGTTAGTAACAATGGGTCGAGGTAAACGTTGTACCGATCATCAGCGCCATATGTAAAAGCGAATGGCTGCTGCTGGCATTAAGCGCAAAAGGATCGAGTTCGTAATGGAACGATCGCGCACTTTTGTGGCAAACGCGCTTCGGACAACCGAAACGTGCTTAGACAACTGAAACGCGCTTGGACAACCGAAACGCGCAAGTCAACCGGACGTCCTCAGAAGACCACGGCGAAAGAAGACCGTAACATTGTTAATATATCGAAAACACACTAATCGCGAGGGCGGTGGTCCTGCTTATCACACCGAAAACCTAACCCAAAACACAAAAAAACTACTTACAAATCTATCCGAAACGACCTACTTGTGAAACAAACACACACATCAATACACATTCAAACATACATCCACACACACACACACATGCACACACACATACACACACACACATACACACACATACACACACACACACACAAACACACATACACACACACATACACACACACACAAACACAAACACATACAAACCACACATAAACTTGGCCCAACGGGTGCACGGTGCGTTAAAAAACCAATGCCCTATCTTTCTGTCCGATACTGTACAAATTTGCTATACGCGTCCCTAGGTAGGGTACTTTTTCATACAAACATCAACGTGTACGGTGCACAAAGTGCGCGGAACAAAAATTGCTCGGTCAGACCTAGGACGGGCCATAACTCGAATACTAAACGTCGCAGATGGGTGTCGTAGAACAATTTTAAGTTCGTCTAATGATTCTACATCCGATTCTGGATAGTGGTTTTTCGACCACTTTTCAACATTTTGTGACACCCCGAACCTAGGGGCAGCTCCCTAGCTTTTTTCAAAAATGTGCACCGAACGGGCCAGAGAGCTCGAGTAGTCGAAAATTTTTTTTTTTGCTAAAACCCCTCAAAACGTGTCAGGAACGCACCCTAGATGATGAAAAGTGCAACCAGAATGTCAATCGACAACATGCCCGGGGGTACAAATTTGCTCTACGCGTCCCTAGGTAGGGTACTTTTTCATACAAACATCAACGTGTACGGTGCACAAAGTGCGCGGAACAAAAATTGCTCGGTCAGACCTAGGACGGGCCATAACTCGAATACTAAACGTCGCAGATGGGTGTCGTAGAACAATTTTAAGTTCGTCTAATGATTCTACATCCGATTCTGGATAGTGGTTTTTCGACCACTTTTCAACATTTTGTGACACCCCGAACCTAGGGGCAGCTCCCTAGCTTTTTTCAAAAATGTGCACCGAACGGGCCAGAGAGCTCGAGTAGTCGAAAATTTTTTTTTTTGCTAAAACCCCTCAAAACGTGTCAGGAACGCACCCTAGATGATGAAAAGTGCAACCAGAATGTCAATCGACAACATGCCCGGGGGTACAAATTTGCTATACGCGTCCCTAGGTAGGGTACTTTTTCATACAAACATCAACGTGTACGGTGCACAAAGTGCGCGGAACAAAAATTGCTCGGTCAGACCTAGGACGGGCCATAACTCGAATACTAAACGTCGCAGATGGGTGTCGTAGAACAATTTTAAGTTCGTCTAATGATTCTACATCCGATTCTGGATAGTGGTTTTTCGACCACTTTTCAACATTTTGTGACACCCCGAACCTAGGGGCAGCTCCCTAGCTTTTTTCAAAAATGTGCACCGAACGGGCCAGAGAGCTCGAGTAGTCGAAAATTTTTTTTTTTGCTAAAACCCCTCAAAACGTGTCAGGAACGCACCCTAGATGATGAAAAGTGCAACCAGAATGTCAATCGACAACATGCCCGGGGGTACAAATTTGCTCTACGCGTCCCTAGGTAGGGTACTTTTTCATACAAACATCAAAGTGTACGGTGCACAAAGTGCGCGGAACAAAAATTGCTCGGTCAGACCTAGGACGGGCCATAACTCGAATACTAAACGTCGCAGATGGGTGTCGTAGAACAATTTTAAGTTCGTCTAATGATTCTACATCCGATTCTGGATAGTGGTTTTTCGACCACTTTTCAACATTTTGTGACACCCCGAACCTAGGGGCAGCTCCCTAGCTTTTTTCAAAAATGTGCACCGAACGGGCCAGAGAGCTCGAGTAGTCGAAAATTTTTTTTTTGCTAAAACCCCTCAAAACGTGTCAGGAACGCACCCTAGATGATGAAAAGTGCAACCAGAATGTCAATCGACAACATGCCCGGGGGTACAAATTTGCTCTACGCGTCCCTAGGTAGGGTACTTTTTCATACAAACATCAACGTGTACGGTGCACAAAGTGCGCGGAACAAAAATTGCTCGGTCAGACCTAGGACGGGCCATAACTCGAATACTAAACGTCGCAGATGGGTGTCGTAGAACAATTTTAAGTTCGTCTAATGATTCTACATCCGATTCTGGATAGTGGTTTTTCTACCACTTTTCAACATTTTGTGACACCCCGAACCTAGGGGCAGCTCCCTAGCTTTTTTCAAAAATGTGCACCGAACGGGCCAGAGAGCTCGAGTAGTCGAAAATTTTTTTTTTTGCTAAAACCCCTCAAAACGTGTCAGGAACGCACCCTAGATGATGAAAAGTGCAACCAGAATGTCAATCGACAACATGCCCGGGGGTACAAATTTGCTATACGCGTCCCTAGGTAGGGTACTTTTTCATACAAACATCAACGTGTACGGTGCACAAAGTGCGCGGAACAAAAATTGCTCGGTCAGACCTAGGACGGGCCATAACTCGAATACTAAACGTCGCAGATGGGTGTCGTAGAACAATTTTAAGTTCGTCTAATGATTCTACATCCGATTCTGGATAGTGGTTTTTCGACCACTTTTCAACATTTTGTGACACCCCGAACCTAGGGGCAGCTCCCTAGCTTTTTTCAAAAATGTGCACCGAACGGGCCAGAGAGCTCGAGTAGTCGAAAATTTTTTTTTTTGCTAAAACCCCTCAAAACGTGTCAGGAACGCACCCTAGATGATGAAAAGTGCAACCAGAATGTCAATCGACAACATGCCCGGGGGTACAAATTTGCTCTACGCGTCCCTAGGTAGGGTACTTTTTCATACAAACATCAAAGTGTACGGTGCACAAAGTGCGCGGAACAAAAATTGCTCGGTCAGACCTAGGACGGGCCATAACTCGAATACTAAACGTCGCAGATGGGTGTCGTAGAACAATTTTAAGTTCGTCTAATGATTCTACATCCGATTCTGGATAGTGGTTTTTCGACCACTTTTCAACATTTTGTGACACCCCGAACCTAGGGGCAGCTCCCTAGCTTTTTTCAAAAATGTGCACCGAACGGGCCAGAGAGCTCGAGTAGTCGAAAATTTTTTTTTTGCTAAAACCCCTCAAAACGTGTCAGGAACGCACCCTAGATGATGAAAAGTGCAACCAGAATGTCAATCGACAACATGCCCGGGGGTACAAATTTGCTCTACGCGTCCCTAGGTAGGGTACTTTTTCATACAAACATCAACGTGTACGGTGCACAAAGTGCGCGGAACAAAAATTGCTCGGTCAGACCTAGGACGGGCCATAACTCGAATACTAAACGTCGCAGATGGGTGTCGTAGAACAATTTTAAATTCGTCTAATGATTCTACATCCGATTCTGGATAGTGGTTTTTCGACCACTTTTCAACATTTTGTGACACCCCGAACCTAGGGGCAGCTCCCTAGCTTTTTTCAAAAATGTGCACCGAACGGGCCAGAGAGCTCGAGTAGTCGAAAATTTTTTTTTTTGCTAAAACCCCTCAAAACGTGTCAGGAACGCACCCTAGATGATGAAAAGTGCAACCAGAATGTCAATCGACAACATGCCCGGGGGTACAAATTTGCTATACGCGTCCCTAGGTAGGGTACTTTTTCATACAAACATCAACGTGTACGGTGCACAAAGTGCGCGGAACAAAAATTGCTCGGTCAGACCTAGGACGGGCCATAACTCGAATACTAAACGTCGCAGATGGGTGTCGTAGAACAATTTTAAGTTCGTCTAATGATTCTACATCCGATTCTGGATAGTGGTTTTTCGACCACTTTTCAACATTTTGTGACACCCCGAACCTAGGGGCAGCTCCCTAGCTTTTTTCAAAAATGTGCACCGAACGGGCCAGAGAGCTCGAGTAGTCGAAAATTTTTTTTTTTGCTAAAACCCCTCAAAACGTGTCAGGAACGCACCCTAGATGATGAAAAGTGCAACCAGAATGTCAATCGACAACATGCCCGGGGGTACAAATTTGCTCTACGCGTCCCTAGGTAGGGTACTTTTTCATACAAACATCAACGTGTACGGTGCACAAAGTGCGCGGAACAAAAATTGCTCGGTCAGACCTGGTACGGGCCATAACTCGAATACTAAACGTCGCAGCTGGGTGTCGTAGAACAATTTTAAGTTCGTCTAATGATTCTACATCCGATTCTGGATAGTGGTTTTTCGACCACTTTTCAACATTTTGTGACACCCCGAACCTAGGGGCAGCTCCCTAGCTTTTTTCAAAAATGTGCACCGAACGGGCCAGAGAGCTCGAGTAATCGAAAATTTTTTTTTTGCTAAAACCCCTCAAAACGTGTAGAAAACTGATTTTAGATGATAAAAAGTGCAACCAGAACGTCAAACGACAACTTTGTTGGGGGTACCCTTTTTACTCTACGGGCCACTAGCTTAGGCGCGCCAACAGCGCTTTCCTCTCGGGTTCCCATTTTTTGCCCTCCTGGGATTATGATCATTTACTCATTGCCTACTATAGGGAAGGTACCTTGCTTCGAGGTCAAAAATGAAGATTTCACCAAATCGTAGTTTTAACCTCTATTTAGTCGTAGGAGCATGGTTTGCAGTGTCCGTGGGTCATATAAGCCCCCGTTTGGGTCATACGTCCCCTCCCCGATGAAAATCGTCATATGACTATAGGCCGAACTTATGAAGCAAAAGTGGTGTCTGGTGGGTTCTGCCGATGATCTTAACCTATGATTTTGAGTTTCCACCCTTTCAAAACGTTTCCTGGAGCAGTACATCACGGGTCTACGGACCCAAAGACTTCGTTGCGATGGTTTCAAGCATAAAAGTTGTAACAGCTAAGGGTTTTTAATACGCGTATATTAAATCCTTGCTTGAAACTAAGCTTCGTTGTCTTTAAACTCTGCAAGACCAATCGAACTTCTTAGGGAAACTCGAAGGATTCACGCTAAGCCGGTGGTGCAGGGCACATAGCGTGATGAAACCGGGTTTCCCTACCAAATGTGGCATATTTTTTCCCTGAGAGCGAAGCTCAGACCCACGTAGGGGAGAGCGAAGTGGAACTTAAATGTTCAATGCAGCAAATGTTCGCCATGCGGATAAACAAGTTGGAATAGTTCAATGTAGTGTAATGCAAACACGAATCGCAAATAACGATACGGGACCCAGAAGCAATTCTGCGGATCCCTCGGGGAGTGGTGAGTTGATATAAATTAGAAGTGAAAATCCAAGTTGTTCGGGCTCCGGCTCGGCAGCCGATACGAGGTTCCTGTTGAGCTTGTTTGTACATCGCGCAGAGGCGCCGTTCGGTTCTAGCAATGATTCCCGCCACCATGTTCCATGCGTGCAGAGATCCGTTAGAGCTCGTTCAATGTGTCCCGCCGTGATTACGAAAAAGTCCAACAGTTGACTTAGTTGGGTGTGCGTCAAGTAATCGCGCAGAGATGCCGATCGGTGCCTAGCAATGTTTCCCGTCACAAGGTGGTATTGGCACCTGTGCAGAGTGGCCGTTAGCAATGTCTCCCGTATCACGGTGGTGTACCATCACTAGTGCAGAGTGACCGCTAGCAATGTCTCCCGTCACAAGGTGGTAGCCCAGAAGTGCAGAGAAGCCGCTGTAGCAAAGTCTCCCGTATCACGTTGGAGTTCTTCCACTAGTGCAGAGAGATCGCTGAACCGTTCAATGTGTCCCGTCGTGGTGTGCTTGTACCGAGCACGTAGGATACACCTTGCTTTGTTGGTTTGGGATAGGAGTGGTCGCGCAACTGCCTCCACGCCGCAGAGTGCCAGTTCGGATTGAAGGTCAACTTTAGCCGTTCAATGCATCAGTCGGTGGGTGTTCAGATGGCATCACAACTTCCCCTAGGTGCTCAAGTTGGCTGGGTTGTAAAGCATGTACACATGCGCAGAGTATCGTGCGTACTAGCAAAGTCTCCCGTCACGGTGGTTACGCATGAGTTCCATGCAGTGCAGAGAGATCGTTAGTGCGTGCAATGTACCAGTCGATGTGTCGTACCGGCATACAACCCCGCTTAGAGGCCCGTCACTCGAAGAGGACAAGAAAGAGTGCGCAGAGTGCCGTACCGGCATAGCAATGTCTCCAGACATACGTTGGGA
>NW_026902658.1:5000-12500 GCF_943734735.2 Anopheles gambiae | reverse complement strand
TTGGCGAAAGTCTCGAAATACTCCTATCCCGACGCACCAGCAACCGCAACACGATGCAAAATAAATTGCACGAGCTGCTGATACTTGTACCATGCACGGTACACGGTACCAAATTATACCCCTGAAAGTGTGCAATTTGGTGCTATAGTAGGAAATTTGGTTGGGCAAGCCTAGCTACGCGTGTCGCTACGCGTGTTGCATGGTGGTCGATCAGAGGTATGCAAAAGCACCTATCTAGGGGAATTACTTTACGTTCTAGTAGCAAGTTCGATTTTTCGGTCCAGCACGGCAGTAATCCTGCATGCATACACTCCATGTACCAAAAATGTATCAACCTAGGCGTTGCTCAGTAGCTTTTGGCGGCACATGTAAAAAGTATTCGAGTTCAGATTCTTGGAACTTTGCGTATTGTTCAAAACTAATAACGAAAACTAAATTATAAATGGGTAAAAGGCTAGGCGTTTCTCAGTAGCTTTTTTGCGCCACGTGGCAAAAGTATTCGAGTTCAGATTTCTGGGACTTAGCGTATTTTTCAAAATTGATTATGCAAATTGAAGTACAAATGGGGCATTAGCTAGGCGTTGCCCAGTAGCTTTTGGCGCCACATGGAGGAAGTAGTCGAGTTCAAATTTCTGGGACGTAGCGTAGTTTTCAATCATAATAAACCGAATCAAACATAAAAATCATGAAACTTACACCACGTCCCTAGGTTATGCACAAAACGTAACGATAAAGTGCCGGCCAGGTTAGAGGTGCACCAAAATTGTGTACCGATTAGGAAAAGTACTCTATGTTCCTATGACTTGGGTGAAAAGTGTTGATTAACTGCTGGTTAGGATAGACAGTTGCTTATCGTACACATCGCAAACGAACACCCCTTAGTGAGCAGTAGCAGAAGTCGATTGAACAAAGCGAATGCATTACAAACTGATCAAGTAAAATAAGGAACGCTACGTACTAGGACTTCTTTCCAAGAATGGTGTCCGCGACGGGAGGGCAAGCGTCCTTCCCAGGTTTCCCTAGTAAACCTTGTATGGTAAACATACCCAAGCGTGTCCGTAAGCACGCAACGATAGTCACGAACGAGCACATACCTAGGGAAAGTACTCTACGTACTAGGACTTCTGTCCAAGAATGGTGTCCGCGACGGTCGGGCACTGTGACGCAATTACCAAATCCTAGAATCGTACAAGCAGTGTGTACAAACATAAACATTAACGCGTTCGCTCGGGCTGCGCCGTCCGTGTTGAACACAAATGTGGGTGATTATATGAGTGGATAGACAAAAACATGCGTGGCGAAGACAGTTTTCTGCACGATGTGCACATAGCTCATTTCGTCGTCCCGGGCGAATGGAAAAACACAAAAATATCGAGTATCTTTCTAGGTTTCTGTTATAAAAGGACAGGCCAAAAGGTGACCGGTTGAGATAAGCATTTTAAGCATACAAGCACTTTATTGCAACTTTTGATACAAAAACTAGGTACGTACACGTAGATTGTATCAACATGGACATCCATGATCGGGTACGCCCGGGCTGCGCCCTCCATGTTGTACTTTCCCTGATTGGTACACAATTTTGGTGCAAGTGTACCAACATGGACATCTATGAACGCGTACGCTCGAGATGCACCCTTCGTCTTGTACTTTCCCTGATCGGTACACAGTTTTGGTGCACGGCTATCCCGACCGGCAACTTGTACCTTTATCGACATCCATGAACACAAAGTGCGCGGAACAAAAATTGCTCGGTCAGACCTACAAAGTGCTATATCTCGAATACTAAACGTCGCAGATGGGTGTCGTAGAACAATTTTAAATTCGTCTAATGATTCTACATCCGATTCTGGATAGTGGTTTTTCGACCACTTTTCAACATTTTGTGACACCCCGAACCTAGGGGCAGCTCCCTAGCTTTTTTCAAAAATGTGCACCGAACGGGCCAGAGAGCTCGAGTAGTCGAAAATTTTTTTTTTGCTAAAACCCCTCAAAACGTGTCAGGAACGCACCCTAGATGATGAAAAGTGCAACCAGAATGTCAATCGACAACATGCCCGGGGGTACAAATTTGCTCTACGCGTCCCTAGGTAGGGTACTTTTTCATACAAACATCAAAGTGTACGGTGCACAAAGTGCGCGGAACAAAAATTGCTCGGTCAGACCTACAAAGTGTTATATATCTCGAATACTAAACGTCGCAGATGGGTGTCGTAGAACAATTTTAAGTTCGTCTAATGATTCTACATCCGATTCTGGATAGTGGTTTTTCGACCACTTTTCAACATTTTGTGACACCCCGAACCTAGGGGCAGCTCCCTAGCTTTTTTCAAAAATGTGCACCGAACGGGCCAGAGAGCTAGTCGAAAAAAATTTTTTTGCTAAAACCCCTCAAAACGTGTCAGGAACGCACCCTAGATGATGAAAAGTGCAACCAGAATGTCAATCGACAACATGCCCGGGGGTACAAATTTGTTCTACGCGTCCCTAGGTAGGGTACTTTTTCATACAAACATCAAAGTGTACGGTGCACAAAGTGCGCGGAACAAAAATTGCTCGGTCAGACCTAGGACGGGCCATAACTCGAATACTAAACGTCGCAGATGGGTGTCGTAGAACAATTTTAAGTTCGTCTAATGATTCTACATCCGATTCTGGATAGTGGTTTTTCGACCACTTTTCAACATTTTGTGACACCCCGAACCTAGGGGCAGCTCCCTAGCTTTTTTCAAAAATGTGCACCGAACGGGCCAGAGAGCTCGAGTAGTCGAAAATTTTTTTTTTTGCTAAAACCCCTCAAAACGTGTCAGGAACGCACCCTAGATGATGAAAAGTGCAACCAGAATGTCAATCGACAACATGCCCGGGGGTACAAATTTGCTATACGCGTCCCTAGGTAGGGTACTTTTTCATACAAACATCAACGTGTACGGTGCACAAAGTGCGCGGAACAAAAATTGCTCGGTCAGACCTAGGACGGGCCATAACTCGAATACTAAACGTCGCAGATGGGTGTCGTAGAACAATTTTAAGTTCGTCTAATGATTCTACATCCGATTCTGGATAGTGGTTTTTCGACCACTTTTCAACATTTTGTGACACCCCGAACCTAGGGGCAGCTCCCTAGCTTTTTTCAAAAATGTGCACCGAACGGGCCAGAGAGCTCGAGTAGTCGAAAATTTTTTTTTTTGCTAAAACCCCTCAAAACGTGTCAGGAACGCACCCTAGATGATGAAAAGTGCAACCAGAATGTCAATCGACAACATGCCCGGGGTTACAAATTTGCTATACGCGTCCCTAGGTAGGGTACTTTTTCATACAAACATCAACGTGTACGGTGCACAAAGTGCGCGGAACAAAAATTGCTCGGTCAGACCTAGGACGGGCCATAACTCGAATACTAAACGTCGCAGATGGGTGTCGTAGAACAATTTTAAGTTCGTCTAATGATTCTACATCCGATTCTGGATAGTGGTTTTTCGACCACTTTTCAACATTTTGTGACACCCCGAACCTAGGGGCAGCTCCCTAGCTTTTTTCAAAAATGTGCACCGAACGGGCCAGAGAGCTCGAGTAGTCGAAAATTTTTTTTTTTTGCTAAAACCCCTCAAAACGTGTCAGGAACGCACCCTAGATGATGAAAAGTGCAACCAGAATGTCAATCGACAACATGCCCGGGGGTACAAATTTGCTCTACGCGTCCCTAGGTAGGGTACTTTTTCATACAAACATCAAAGTGTACGGTGCACAAAGTGCGCGGAACAAAAATTGCTCGGTCAGACCTAGGACGGGCCATAACTCGAATACTAAACGTCGCAGATGGGTGTCGTAGAACAATTTTAAGTTCGTCTAATGATTCTACATCCGATTCTGGATAGTGGTTTTTCGACCACTTTTCAACATTTTGTGACACCCCCGAACCTAGGGGCAGCTCCCTAGCTTTTTTCAAAAATGTGCACCGAACGGGCCAGAGAGCTCGAGTAGTCGAAAATTTTTTTTTTTGCTAAAACCCCTCAAAACGTGTCAGGAACGCACCCTAGATGATGAAAAGTGCAACCAGAATGTCAATCGACAACATGCCCGGGGGTACAAATTTGCTATACGCGTCCCTAGGTAGGGTACTTTTTCATACAAACATCAACGTGTACGGTGCACAAAGTGCGCGGAACAAAAATTGCTCGGTCAGACCTAGGACGGGCCATAACTCGAATACTAAACGTCGCAGATGGGTGTCGTAGAACAATTTTAAGTTCGTCTAATGATTCTACATCCGATTCTGGATAGTGGTTTTTCGACCACTTTTCAACATTTTGTGACACCCCCGAACCTAGGGGCAGCTCCCTAGCTTTTTTCAAAAATGTGCACCGAACGGGCCAGAGAGCTCGAGTAGTCGAAAATTTTTTTTTTTGCTAAAACCCCTCAAAACGTGTCAGGAACGCACCCTAGATGATGAAAAGTGCAACCAGAATGTCAATCGACAACATGCCCGGGGGTACAAATTTGCTCTACGCGTCCCTAGGTAGGGTACTTTTTCATACAAACATCAACGTGTACGGTGCACAAAGTGCGCGGAACAAAAATTGCTCGGTCAGACCTGGTACGGGCCATAACTCGAATACTAAACGTCGCAGCTGGGTGTCGTAGAACAATTTTAAGTTCGTCTAATGATTCTACATCCGATTCTGGATAGTGGTTTTTCGACCACTTTTCAACATTTTGTGACACCCCCGAACCTAGGGGCAGCTCCCTAGCTTTTTTCAAAAATGTGCACCGAACGGGCCAGAGAGCTCGAGTAATCGAAAATTTTTTTTTTGCTAAAACCCCTCAAAACGTGTAGAAAACTGATTTTAGATGATAAAAAGTGCAACCAGAACGTCAAACGACAACTTTGTTGGGGGTACCCTTTTTACTCTACGGGCCACTAGCTTAGGCGCGCCAACAGCGCTTTCCTCTCGGGTTCCCATTTTTTGCCCTCCTGGGATTATGATCATTTACTCATTGCCTACTATAGGGAAGGTACCTTGCTTCGAGGTCAAAAATGAAGATTTCACCAAATCGTAGTTTTAACCTCTATTTAGTCGTAGGAGCATGGTTTGCAGTGTCCGTGGGTCATATAAGCCCCCCGTTTGGGTCATACGTCCCCTCCCCGATGAAATCGTCATATGACTATAGGCCGAACTTATGAAGCAAAAGTGGTGTCTGGTGGGTTCTGCCGATGATCTTAACCTATGATTTTGAGTTCCTCCACCCTTTCAAAACGTTTCCTGGAGCAGTACATCACGGGTCTACGGACCCAAAGACTTCGTTGCGATGGTTTCCAAGCATAAAAGTTGTAACAGCTAAGGGTTTTTAATACGCGTATATTAAATCCTTGCTTGAAACTAAGCTTCGTTGTCTTTAAACTCTGCAAGACCAATCGAACTTCTTAGGGGAAACTCGAAGGATTCACGCTAAGCCGGTGGTGCAGGGCACATAGCGTGATGAAACCCGGGTTTCCCTACCAAATGTGGCATATTTTTTCCCTGAGAGCGAAGCTCAGACCCACGTAGGGGAGAGCGAAGTGGAACTTAAATGTTCAATGCAGCAAATGTTCGCCATGCGGATAAACAAGTTGGAATAGTTCAATGTAGTGTAATGCAAACACGAATCGCAAATAACGATACGGGACCCAGAAGCAATTCTGCGGATCCCTCGGGGAGTGGTGAGTTGATATAAATTAGAAGTGAAAATCCAAGTTGTTCGGGCTCCGGCTCGGCAGCCGATACGAGGTTCCTGTTGAGCTTGTTTGTACATCGCGCAGAGGCGCCGTTCGGTTCTAGCAATGATTCCCGCCACCATGTTCCATGCGTGCAGAGATCCGTTAGAGCTCGTTCAATGTGTCCCGCCGTGATTACGAAAAAGTCCAACAGTTGACTTAGTTGGGTGTGCGTCAAGTAATCGCGCAGAGATGCCGATCGGTGCCTAGCAATGTTTCCCGTCACAAGGTGGTATTGGCACCTGTGCAGAGTGGCCGTTAGCAATGTCTCCCGTATCACGGTGGTGTACCATCACTAGTGCAGAGTGACCGCTAGCAATGTCTCCCGTCACAAGGTGGTAGCCCAGAAGTGCAGAGAAGCCGCTGTAGCAAAGTCTCCCCGTATCACGTTGGAGTTCTTCCACTAGTGCAGAGAGATCGCTGAACCGTTCAATGTGTCCCGTCGTGGTGTGCTTGTACCGAGCACGTAGGATACACCTTGCTTTGTTGGTTTGGGATAGGAGTGGTCGCGCAACTGCCTCCACGCCGCAGAGTGCCCAGTTCGGATTGAAGGTCAACTTTAGCCGTTCAATGCATCAGTCGGTGGGTGTTCAGATGGCATCACAACTTCCCCTAGGTGCTCAAGTTGGCTGGGTTGTAAAGCATGTACACATGCGCAGAGTATCGTGCGTACTAGCAAAGTCTCCCGTCACGGTGGTTACGCATGAGTTCCATGCAGTGCAGAGAGATCGTTAGTGCGTGCAATGTACCAGTCGATGTGTCGTACCGGCATACAACCCCGCTTAGAGGCCCGTCACTCGAAGAGGACAAGAAAGAGTGCGCAGAGTGCCGTACCGGCATAGCAATGTCTCCAGACATACGTTGGACACCCGACGCAGTGCAGAGAGATCCGCTAGCCGTGTGCAATGCATCCGACGTTGCCTGCTTGTGCAGTCTATCGAGTGGCGCCAACGGGACGCTCTGGCGTCACAGAACAAATCTCGGTGGTCACGGGGGACTTGCGCCTCGCGTGATCAAGAGTGTAGTTCGTGTTCAAGCAATTGACTCGAATTTCTGGTTGATCCTACCAGTAATATACGCTTGTCTCAAAGGTTAAGCCATGCATGTCTAAGTACAAACATAAATGAATGTGAAACCGCATAAGGCTCAGTATAACAGCTATAATTTACAAGATCCTCATCCAAACAGTTACTTGGATAACTGTGGAAAAGCCAGAGCTAATACATGCATTATGCCGGGACTGTTGGCCTCCGGGTCGGCGGAACTGGTGCACTTATTAGTTAAACCAATCGCCTCCGGGCGCTTTGAGTTGAAATCTGGATAAGGATGCCGATCGTACGGTCGCTTGCGACTGACGACAGATCTTTCAAATGTCTGCCCTATCAACTATTGATGGTAGTGTAGAGGACTACCATGGTTGCGACGGGTAACGGGGGAATCAGGGTTCGATTTCCGGAGAGGGAGCCTGAGAAATGGCTACCACATCCAAGGAAGGCAGCAGGCGCGTAAATTACCCAATCCCGGCACGGGGAGGTAGTGACGAGAAATAACAATATGGACCTCTCTAACGATGGTCCAATAATTGGAATGAGTTGAGCATAAATCCTTTTGCAAGGATCAAGTGGAGGGCAAGTCTGGTGCCAGCAGCCGCGGTAATTCCAGCTCCACTAGCGTATATTAAAGTTTGTTGCGGTTAAAACGTTCGAAGTTGATACCCCGTCCAGACTCGCGTCCGTCGCGGGCGCCCG
>NW_026902657.1:42500-50102 GCF_943734735.2 Anopheles gambiae | reverse complement strand
AGCGACGTGGCTTTTTGATCCTTCGATGTCGGCTCTTCCTATCATTGTGAAGCAAAATTCACCAAGCGTAGGATTGTTCACCCTTTCAAGGGAACGTGAGCTGGGTTTAGACCGTCGTGAGACAGGTTAGTTTTACCCTACTGGTGTGTGCTTATAGTCGCTATCTTAACGGAATTCCTGTGCAGTACGAGAGGAACCACAGGTACGGACCACTGGCTCAATACTAGTCCGACCGGACTTTGGTATGACGCTACGTCCGCTGGATTATGCCTGAACGCCTCTAAGGTCGTAGCCAATCCGAGCTGATAGCGCTTCTCAAACCCATTAGGTGTTCGGAAGCTAGCGGGCCTAACAACCCTCTGAGATCCGTTGGAGTCTGCGTCTGCAGCCCGGCGTCTCATCCCGCTATACCTAGGCCGCAACGAGTGGAGTTCGCTGCACGTGTTAGTACCGTAACTGGGAACGCCGTTGGCTTGAGCTCTGCCCAACGTGGATATACCTAGTTTCGACACCTATCAACCGCCCGCAAACGACGGGACTTCAGGCTGGGAGCTGCGAGTTGTAGAGATGCGTTCGCATCGATCCTCTCAGGCGACCCATGCTTGGTGGTTTGTCCGTGTGCCCCTTCCTCGATGTGCGCAAGCTCGTCTTGGTCTGGGGACCACGTCGACACAGGGGATACTTTTGTGAGAGCAAGAGTGTACTTAGTTGAGTGTAGCAAGGGATCGCGTGCCCCTTCCTCGATGGCGCAACGAACCATCTTGGTCTGGGGACCGTGGTGCCGTGCTCTGGTGAAGCTTGGTGCGTGCTCTTTCCTTGTCAGACGAGTGACTTGACTTGGTCTGGAGACCGTTCCTTTACACTAGTGGACAAGAGCTGGCTACTTCCGTGTCAGACGAGTGACTTGACACGGTATGGAGCGGAACACGTAACACTAGTGAGCTTGTCGGCGTGCCTCGTTCTCGACTTGATTGTCTTGATGTGAGAAACGTGCCGACCAAACCAGTAAGCTTACACACCTGCTCGTTACAAGTTGTATAAGTTAATCCGTTTGGGCCGGTTGCCTTGCACATGATGGTGTTGTTGACCATGTTCGGTTAACACGTCGTGTGTCGAGATGACCTACTTACCCGTCAGTTGTCCAAGTTGTATCATGTGTTGACTTAGTTGACGTGTCATGTGCATGGATGATTGGCGTACGGGTCATGTATGGTGCACTTGCTTCAGTTGAAGGGATGTACTAGTACAGTTATATTAATTGTTTATTTCACGATCTGGTCTTTTGGCTGGATCGCGAAAAAAACGCTAAGTCCCAAATCTTGAACTCGAGAGGAGAGCGCTGATGACAACCTTTTGGACTGGAGCTCCCTAGAATTCGGCTTTTTCCTTCTCTAAAGGGATGCACTGTTGTATGAATTGTTTATTCACGATCTGGTCGTTGGATTGGATCGTGAAAAAAAAACGCTAAGTCCCAGATCCTGAACTCGACAGGAAAGCGCTGATGGCAAACATTTTGACTGGAAGTCCCTAGAAAACGGCTTTTTCCTTATTGGCATTATGTGGCACGTTTATTGTGGCTAGAACATTAATTATCCCCCAAATGGCACCAACGCTTGGCGAAAGTCTCGAAATACTCCTATCCCGACGCACCAGCAACCGCAACACGATGCAAAATAAATTGCACGAGCTGCTGATACTTGTACCATGCACGGTACACGGTACCAAATTATACCCCTGAAAGTGTGCAATTTGGTGCTATAGTAGGAAATTTGGTTGGGCAAGCCTAGCTACGCGTGTCGCTACGCGTGTTGCATGGTGGTCGATCAGAGGTATGCAAAAGCACCTATCTAGGGGAATTACTTTACGTTCTAGTAGCAAGTTCGATTTTTCGGTCCAGCACGGCAGTAATCCTGCATGCATACACTCCATGTACCAAAAATGTATCAACCTAGGCGTTGCTCAGTAGCTTTTGGCGGCACATGTAAAAAGTATTCGAGTTCAGATTCTTGGAACTTTGCGTATTGTTCAAAACTAATAACGAAAACTAAATTATAAATGGGTAAAAGGCTAGGCGTTTCTCAGTAGCTTTTTTGCGCCACGTGGCAAAAGTATTCGAGTTCAGATTTCTGGGACTTAGCGTATTTTTCAAAATTGATTATGCAAATTGAAGTACAAATGGGGCATTAGCTAGGCGTTGCCCAGTAGCTTTTGGCGCCACATGGAGGAAGTAGTCGAGTTCAAATTTCTGGGACGTAGCGTAGTTTTCAATCATAATAAACCGAATCAAACATAAAAATCATGAAACTTACACCACGTCCCTAGGTTATGCACAAAACGTAACGATAAAGTGCCGGCCAGGTTAGAGGTGCACCAAAATTGTGTACCGATTAGGAAAAGTACTCTATGTTCCTATGACTTGGGTGAAAAGTGTTGATTAACTGCTGGTTAGGATAGACAGTTGCTTATCGTACACATCGCAAACGAACACCCCTTAGTGAGCAGTAGCAGAAGTCGATGGAACAAAGCGAATGCATTACAAACTGATCAAGTAAAATAAGGAACGCTACGTACTAGGACTTCTTTCCAAGAATGGTGTCCGCGACGGGAGGGCAAGCGTCCTTCCCAGGTTTCCCTAGTAAACCTTGTATGGTAAACATACCCAAGCGTGTCCGTAAGCACGCAACGATAGTCACGAACGAGCACATACCTAGGGAAAGTACTCTACGTACTAGGACTTCTGTCCAAGAATGGTGTCCGCGACGGTCGGGCACTGTGACGCAATTACCAAATCCTAGAATCGTACAAGCAGTGTGTACAAACATAAACATTAACGCGTTCGCTCGGGCTGCGCCGTCCGTGTTGAACACAAATGTGGGTGATTATATGAGTGGATAGACAAAAACATGCGTGGCGAAGACAGTTTTCTGCACGATGTGCACATAGCTCATTTCGTCGTCCCGGGCTAATGGAACAACACAAAAATATCGAGTATCTTTCTAGGTTTCTGTTATAAAAGGACAGGCCAAAAGGTGACCGGTTGAGATAAGCATTTTAAGCATACAAGCACTTAATTGCAACTTTTGATACAAAAACTAAGAACGTACACGTAGATTGTATCAACATGGACATCCATGATCGCGTACGCCCGGGCTGCGCCCTCCGTGTTGTACTTTCCCTGATTGGTACACAATTTTGGTGCAAGTGTACCAACATGGACATCTATGAACGCGTACGCTCGAGCTGCACCCTCCGTCTTGTACTTTCCCTGATCGGTACACAGTTTTGGTGCACGGCTATCCCGACCGGCAACTTGTACCAACATCGACATCCATGAACGCGTACGTAGCGTACTTTCCCTGATCGGTACACAATGTTGGTGCACGGCATAGGAAATGGGCTTAAAATGGTCAAACTCAATCCATTTCCACTAAAGATAGTCAATAACAGCTGTGCCGATGAAGTAGGGCACGATGCAAGTCAATGTTATTTAATGAATTACATGTTCACCATACATTTTAGTACAAAATTGCTCGGTCAGACCTACAAAGTGCTATATCTCGAATACTAAACGTCGCAGATGGGTGTCGTAGAACAATTTTAAGTTCGTCTAATGATTCTACATCCGATTCTGGATAGTGGTTTTTCGACCACTTTTCAACATTTTGTGACACCCCGAACCTAGGGGCAGCTCCCTAGCTTTTTTCAAAAATGTGCACCGAACGGGCCAGAGAGCTCGAGTAGTCGAAAATTTTTTTTTTGCTAAAACCCCTCAAAACGTGTCAGGAACGCACCCTAGATGATGAAAAGTGCAACCAGAATGTCAATCGACAACATGCCCGGGGGTACAAATTTGCTCTACGCGTCCCTAGGTAGGGTACTTTTTCATACAAACATCAAAGTGTACGGTGCACAAAGTGCGCGGAACAAAAATTGCTCGGTCAGACCTACAAAGTGTTATATATCTCGAATACTAAACGTCGCAGATGGGTGTCGTAGAACAATTTTAAGTTCGTCTAATGATTCTACATCCGATTCTGGATAGTGGTTTTTCGACCACTTTTCAACATTTTGTGACACCCCGAACCTAGGGGCAGCTCCCTAGCTTTTTTCAAAAATGTGCACCGAACGGGCCAGAGAGCTCGAGTAGTCGAAATTTTTTTTTTTTGCTAAAACCCCTCAAAACGTGTCAGGAACGCACCCTAGATGATGAAAAGTGCAACCAGAATGTCAATCGACAACATGCCCGGGGGTACAAATTTGCTATACGCGTCCCTAGGTAGGGTACTTTTTCATACAAACATCAACGTGTACGGTGCACAAAGTGCGCGGAACAAAAATTGCTCGGTCAGACCTGGTACGGGCCATAACTCGAATACTAAACGTCGCAGATGGGTGTCGTAGAACAATTTTAAGTTCGTCTAATGATTCTACATCCGATTCTGGATAGTGGTTTTTCAACCACTTTTCAACATTTTGTGACACCCCGAACCTAGGGGCAGCTCCCTAGCTTTTTTCAAAAATGTGCACCGAACGGGCCAGAGAGCTCGAGTAGTCGAAAATTTTTTTTTTGCTAAAACCCCTCAAAACGTGTCAGGAACGCACCCTAGATGATGAAAAGTGCAACCAGAATGTCAATCGACAACATGCCCGGGGGTACAAATTTGCTATACGCGTCCCTAGGTAGGGTACTTTTTCATACAAACATCAACGTGTACGGTGCACAAAGTGCGCGGAACAAAAATTGCTCGGTCAGACCTGGTACGGGCCATAACTCGAATACTAAACGTCGCAGATGGGTGTCGTAGAACAATTTTAAGTTCGTCTAATGATTCTACATCCGATTCTGGATAGTGGTTTTTCGACCACTTTTCAACATTTTGTGACACCCCGAACCTAGGGGCAGCTCCCTAGCTTTTTTCAAAAATGTGCACCGAACGGGCCAGAGAGCTCGAGTAGTCGAAAATTTTTTTTTTTGCTAAAACCCCTCAAAACGTGTCAGGAACGCACCCTAGATGATGAAAAGTGCAACCAGAATGTCAATCGACAACATGCCCGGGGGTACAAATTTGCTATACGCGTCCCTAGGTAGGGTACTTTTTCATACAAACATCAACGTGTACGGTGCACAAAGTGCGCGGAACAAAAATTGCTCGGTCAGACCTGGTACGGGCCATAACTCGAATACTAAACGTCGCAGATGGGTGTCGTAGAACAATTTTAAGTTCGTCTAATGATTCTACATCCGATTCTGGATAGTGGTTTTTCGACCACTTTTCAACATTTTGTGACACCCCGAACCTAGGGACAGCTCCCTAGCTTTTTTCAAAAATGTGCACCGAACGGGCCAGAGAGCTCGAGTAGTCGAAAATTTTTTTTTTTGCTAAAACCCCTCAAAACGTGTCAGGAACGCACCCTAGATGATGAAAAGTGCAACCAGAATGTCAATCGACAACATGCCCGGGGGTACAAATTTGCTATACGCGTCCCTAGGTAGGGTACTTTTTCATACAAACATCAACGTGTACGGTGCACAAAGTGCGCGGAACAAAAATTGCTCGGTCAGACCTGGTACGGGCCATAACTCGAATACTAAACGTCGCAGATGGGTGTCGTAGAACAATTTTAAGTTCGTCTAATGATTCTACATCCGATTCTGGATAGTGGTTTTTCGACCACTTTTCAACATTTTGTGACACCCCGAACCTAGGGGCAGCTCCCTAGCTTTTTTCAAAAATGTGCACCGAACGGGCCAGAGAGCTCGAGTAGTCGAAATTTTTTTTTTTGCTTAAACCCCTCAAAACGTGTAGAAAACTGATTTTAGATGATAAAAAGTGCAACCAGAACGTCAAACGACAACTTTGTTGGGGGTACCCTTTTTACTCTACGGGCCACTAGCTTAGGCGCGCCAACAGCGCTTTCCTCTCGGGTTCCCATTTTTTGCCCTCCTGGGATTATGATCATTTACTCATTGCCTACTATAGGGAAGGTACCTTGCTTCGAGGTCAAAAATGAAGATTTCACCAAATCGTAGTTTTAACCTCTATTTAGTCGTAGGAGCATGGTTTGCAGTGTCCGTGGGTCATATAAGCCCCCGTTTGGGTCATACGTCCCCTCCCCGATGAAAATCGTCATATGACTATAGGCCGAACTTATGAAGCAAAAGTGGTGTCTGGTGGGTTCTGCCGATGATCTTAACCTATGATTTTGAGTTTCCACTCTTTCAAAACGTTTCCTGGAGCAGTACATCACGGGTCTACGGACCCAAAGACTTCGTTGCGATGGTTTCAAGCATAAAAGTTGTAACAGTTAAGGGTTTTTAATACGCGTATATTAAATCATTGCTTGAAACTAAGCTTCGTTGTCTTTAAACTCTGCAAGACCAATCGAACTTCTTAGGGAAACTCGAAGCATTCACGCTAAGCTGGTGGTGCAGGGCACATAGCGTGATGAAACCGGGTTTCCCTACCAAATGTGGCATATTTTTTCCCTGAGAGCGAAGCTCAGACCCACGTAGGGGAGAGCGAAGTGGAACTTAAATGTTCAATGCAGCAAATGTTCGCCATGCGGATAAACAAGTTGGAATAGTTCAATGTAGTGTAATGCAAACACGAATCGCAAATAACGATACGGGACCCAGAAGCAATTCTGCGGATCCCTCGGGGAGTGGTGAGTTGATATAAATTAGAGGTGAAAGTCCAAGTTGTTCGGGCTCCGGCTCGGCAGCCGATACGAGGTTCCTGTTGAGCTTGTTTGTACATCGCGCAGAGGCGCCGTTCGGTTCTAGCAATGATTCCCGCCACCATGTTCCATGCGTGCAGAGATCCGTTAGAGCTCGTTCAATGTGTCCCGCCGTGATTACGAAAAAGTCCAACAGTTGACTTAGTTGGGTGTGCGTCAAGTAATCGCGCAGAGATGCCGATCGGTTCCTAGCAATGTTTCCCGTCACAAGGTGGTATTGGCACCTGTGCAGAGTGGCCGTTAGCAATGTCTCCCGTATCACGGTGGTGTACCATCACTAGTGCAGAGTGACCGCTAGCAATGTCTCCCGTCACAAGGTGGTAGCCCAGAAGTGCAGAGAAGCCGCTGTAGCAAAGTCTCCCGTATCACGTTGGAGTTCTTCCACTAGTGCAGAGAGATCGCTGAACCGTTCAATGTGTCCCGTCGTGGTGTGCTTGTACCGAGCACGTAGGATACACCTTGCTTTGTTGGTTTGGGATAGGAGTGGTCGCGCAACTGCCTCCACGCCGCAGAGTGCCAGTTCGGATTGAAGGTCAACTTTAGCCGTTCAATGCATCAGTCGGTGGGTGTTCAGATGGCATCACAACTTCCCCTAGGTGCTCAAGTTGGCTGGGTTGTAAAGCATGTACACATGCGCAGAGTATCGTGCGTACTAGCAAAGTCTCCCGTCACGGTGGTTACGCATGAGTTCCATGCAGTGCAGAGAGATCGTTAGTGCGTGCAATGTACCAGTCGATGTGTCGTACCGGCATACAACCCCGCTTAGAGGCCCGTCACTCGAAGAGGACAAGAAAGAGTGCGCAGAGTGCCGTACCGGCATAGCAATGTCTCCAGACATACGTTGGGACACCCGACGCAGTGCAG
>NW_026902657.1:32500-35000 GCF_943734735.2 Anopheles gambiae | reverse complement strand
ATGTGTCCTAGAAGGCGAACGATTAGATCATAATGGTTAGGTTGCTACAACATAACCAGAATCATTGTTATGCTGCATTTCAATTAATGTGGCAAACGATTAGGGAAGAATCTGCGGATATAGTGTTGATTGCAGATCCGTATCTGGCAACAACCAACGTCAAAGTGTTACGCAATGACGATAACACAGCAGCGGTAGTGGTTAACGCGGACTTACCAGTTAAGGTAGTCAGTAAGGCTCTGAAGGGTTTAATGATAGTTGACATAGGCGATATGCGAGTGGTTAGCGTTTACGCGCCACCTAGATTTAGTATGGAAGAATTTCAGAACATGTTGGATAACACGGTAATGGCCGTAACCGGTATCCACAAATTCGTTATCGGGGGGGGACTTCAACGCTTGGTCAGCAAGTTGGAACAACCAACTTGGCGAGCGTGGAGAAACCCAGAAACGAAGAGGTGAGTTGGTCTTATCAACCTTTGCGCAGATTGACGCAATTTTATTGAACGACGGTAGCACCCCAACTTATGTTGGACCAGGGCGTACGTCAGTAGTTGATCTTACTTTTGCGAGCAGAACCATAGCAAGATCATTTAAGTGGGAGGTGTTATCTAGTTATATGAACTCGGATCATCGTGCGATACGAATAGATCTCGAGACGCAAAGCGTGCGTAACCTGTCCCGACCCATAACGGGATGGAGCATCAAGTATTTTAGCAAAGATATATTTGAAGTTATGATGCAAGCCGCTTTTGAGACCGAGGTCACAACAAGCGAAGACTTAATGCGTATACTTGTCACGGCGTGTAATGCGACGATGACTAAGCGTAAGAGGTACACTCCTAACAAGAGTGCATTTTGGTGGACGCTAGAGATCGAGGCACTTCGCAAAGAGTGCAAACACCGCGATCGATTAGCGCAAAGAGCATTCAATACTGATCTCTATTCTTCTTTTAGGGACGAGTTCAAGGTGGCAAGGAATGCCCTCAAGCGATTGATCAAGCATACCCGACAGAGGAAGTGGAAAGAGTTCCTGGGAACAGCGAACAACGCATCATTTGGTATTGTATATCATACGTTCAAGAAAGTGGCCGAGGGTTCGATTGGACCCCGAACCATGACATTGGACGAGTTTAGGGAAGTGGTGAGCGAGCTTTTTCCTACTCACCCAAACACGGTGTGGTCTGAATATCGTATCGATCAGCCACGAGAGTTTGAAAGGGTAACTAATGATGAGATTCTTGCGGTTGCCAGGAGACTACCCAACAAGAAGGCGCCGGGACCAGATGGTATCCCGAATGAGGCGCTGAAAGTTGGTATGTCGACTGCAACCGATGCATTTTGCAGGGTTTACCAGGGTTGTTTAGAGAACGCGAAGTTCCCAGATGAGTGGAAAAGGCAGAGGTTGGTGTTAATACCGAAGCCGAACAAACCACCAGGGGAACCGGGTTCAGTTCGCCCCATTTGTCTACTAGACGGGGCAGGCAAAGGTTTAGAACGCATCATAGTGCAACGGTTAAATGCACACATCGAGGAGGTCAACGGACTGTCTGACGACCAATTTGGTTTCAGAAGTCGTCGATCAACGGTTGATGCGATTCAACGGGTAGTGGACATTGTTTCGGTAGCTAGAAGTAGAAACAGATACAGCGGACGGTATTGTGCAGTTGTTACATTAGATGTTACTAATGCTTTTAACAGTGCTTCGTGGTTGGCGATTGCAAATGCTTTACAGAGAATTAACACTCCTAAATATCTTTATGATATCATTGGTGATTATTTTAGGAATCGTGTGCTGATGTATGATACCACAGATGGACCGGCAGAGATTGCAGTCACATCGGGTGTACCTCAAGGCTCGGTACTTGGCCCAACGTTATGGAACCTCATGTACGACGGAGTCCTACGAGTTGCAATGGTGGAAGGTGCAAGGATTATCGGCTATGCAGACGATATAGTGTTGTTGGTGGAAGGTAATTGTGTTGATGATATTGAAATTCTCGTTTCCAGCCAGATTCGCATCATCGACAGATGGATGACCGACAACGGATTAAAGATAGCCCCGACCAAGACCGAGTTCATTATGGTCAGTTCCCATCAGAGGATACAGCATGGGGCTATCCGGGTAGGTGATCACGTAGTACATTCGTCGCGCAGCTTAAAGTATTTGGGGATGGTCTTAGATGACCGCCTCGATTACACTTCACACATCAGGTATGCGGTGGAGAGAGCGACGAAGCTATGGACCACCTTGGTAAGGATGATGCCTAATAAGGCAGGTCCGAGTAGTAATGCTAGGCGAGCAATTGCTCTTACTGTTGTGGCGAAGGTCCGGTATGCCTCGCCCATTTGGTGTCATACCCTTAGATTTGCTAACCGTAGACAATGGCTACGTCGGTTTTACCGGCCAGTAGTCCAGCGAGTTATCTCTTCTTTCAGGACAACTTCTCATGATGCAGTCTGCGTGCTTGCGGGAATGATCCCGCTTCATCTCCTCCTGG
>NW_026902657.1:25000-27500 GCF_943734735.2 Anopheles gambiae | reverse complement strand
GGCAACTTGTACCAACATCGACATCCATGAACGCGTACGTAGCGTACTTTCCCTGATCGGTACACAATGTTGGTGCACGGCATAGGAAATGGGCTTAAAATGGTCAAACTCAATCCATTTCCACTAAAGATAGTCAATAACAGCTGTGCCGATGAAGTAGGGCACGATGCAAGTCAATGTTATTTAATGAATTACATGTTCACCATACATTTTAGTACAAAATTGCTCGGTCAGACCTACAAAGTGCTATATCTCGAATACTAAACGTCGCAGATGGGTGTCGTAGAACAATTTTAAGTTCGTCTAATGATTCTACATCCGATTCTGGATAGTGGTTTTTCGACCACTTTTCAACATTTTGTGACACCCCGAACCTAGGGGCAGCTCCCTAGCTTTTTTCAAAAATGTGCACCGAACGGGCCAGAGAGCTCGAGTAGTCGAAAATTTTTTTTTTGCTAAAACCCCTCAAAACGTGTCAGGAACGCACCCTAGATGATGAAAAGTGCAACCAGAATGTCAATCGACAACATGCCCGGGGGTACAAATTTGCTCTACGCGTCCCTAGGTAGGGTACTTTTTCATACAAACATCAAAGTGTACGGTGCACAAAGTGCGCGGAACAAAAATTGCTCGGTCAGACCTACAAAGTGTTATATATCTCGAATACTAAACGTCGCAGATGGGTGTCGTAGAACAATTTTAAGTTCGTCTAATGATTCTACATCCGATTCTGGATAGTGGTTTTTCGACCACTTTTCAACATTTTGTGACACCCCGAACCTAGGGGCAGCTCCCTAGCTTTTTTCAAAAATGTGCACCGAACGGGCCAGAGAGCTCGAGTAGTCGAAATTTTTTTTTTTTGCTAAAACCCCTCAAAACGTGTCAGGAACGCACCCTAGATGATGAAAAGTGCAACCAGAATGTCAATCGACAACATGCCCGGGGGTACAAATTTGCTATACGCGTCCCTAGGTAGGGTACTTTTTCATACAAACATCAACGTGTACGGTGCACAAAGTGCGCGGAACAAAAATTGCTCGGTCAGACCTGGTACGGGCCATAACTCGAATACTAAACGTCGCAGATGGGTGTCGTAGAACAATTTTAAGTTCGTCTAATGATTCTACATCCGATTCTGGATAGTGGTTTTTCAACCACTTTTCAACATTTTGTGACACCCCGAACCTAGGGGCAGCTCCCTAGCTTTTTTCAAAAATGTGCACCGAACGGGCCAGAGAGCTCGAGTAGTCGAAAATTTTTTTTTTGCTAAAACCCCTCAAAACGTGTCAGGAACGCACCCTAGATGATGAAAAGTGCAACCAGAATGTCAATCGACAACATGCCCGGGGGTACAAATTTGCTATACGCGTCCCTAGGTAGGGTACTTTTTCATACAAACATCAACGTGTACGGTGCACAAAGTGCGCGGAACAAAAATTGCTCGGTCAGACCTGGTACGGGCCATAACTCGAATACTAAACGTCGCAGATGGGTGTCGTAGAACAATTTTAAGTTCGTCTAATGATTCTACATCCGATTCTGGATAGTGGTTTTTCGACCACTTTTCAACATTTTGTGACACCCCGAACCTAGGGGCAGCTCCCTAGCTTTTTTCAAAAATGTGCACCGAACGGGCCAGAGAGCTCGAGTAGTCGAAAATTTTTTTTTTTGCTAAAACCCCTCAAAACGTGTCAGGAACGCACCCTAGATGATGAAAAGTGCAACCAGAATGTCAATCGACAACATGCCCGGGGGTACAAATTTGCTATACGCGTCCCTAGGTAGGGTACTTTTTCATACAAACATCAACGTGTACGGTGCACAAAGTGCGCGGAACAAAAATTGCTCGGTCAGACCTGGTACGGGCCATAACTCGAATACTAAACGTCGCAGATGGGTGTCGTAGAACAATTTTAAGTTCGTCTAATGATTCTACATCCGATTCTGGATAGTGGTTTTTCGACCACTTTTCAACATTTTGTGACACCCCGAACCTAGGGACAGCTCCCTAGCTTTTTTCAAAAATGTGCACCGAACGGGCCAGAGAGCTCGAGTAGTCGAAAATTTTTTTTTTTGCTAAAACCCCTCAAAACGTGTCAGGAACGCACCCTAGATGATGAAAAGTGCAACCAGAATGTCAATCGACAACATGCCCGGGGGTACAAATTTGCTATACGCGTCCCTAGGTAGGGTACTTTTTCATACAAACATCAACTTGTACGGTGCACAAAGTGCGCGGAACAAAAATTGCTCGGTCAGACCTGGTACGGGCCATAACTCGAATACTAAACGTCGCAGATGGGTGTCGTAGAACAATTTTAAGTTCGTCTAATGATTCTACATCCGATTCTGGATAGTGGTTTTTCGACCACTTTTCAACATTTTGTGACACCCCGAACCTAGGGGCAGCTCCCTAGCTTTTTTCAAAAATGTGCACCGAACGGGCCAGAGAGCTCGAGTAGTCGAAATTTTTTTTTTTGCTTAAACCCCTCAAAACGTG
>NW_026902657.1:5000-10000 GCF_943734735.2 Anopheles gambiae | reverse complement strand
TCACGATCTGGTCGTTGGATTGGATCGTGAAAAAAAAACGCTAAGTCCCAGATCCTGAACTCGACAGGAAAGCGCTGATGGCAAACATTTTGACTGGAAGTCCCTAGAAAACGGCTTTTTCCTTATTGGCATTATGTGGCACGTTTATTGTGGCTAGAACATTAATTATCCCCCAAATGGCACCAACGCTTGGCGAAAGTCTCGAAATACTCCTATCCCGACGCACCAGCAACCGCAACACGATGCAAAATAAATTGCACGAGCTGCTGATACTTGTACCGTGCATGGTACAAGGTACCAAATTATACCCCTGAAAGTGTGCAATTTGGTGCTATAGTAGGAAATTTGGTTGGGCAAGCCTAGCTACGCGTGTCGCTACGCGTGTTGCATGGTGGTCGATCAGAGGTATGCAAAAGCACCTATCTAGGGGAATTACTTTACGTTCTAGTAGCAAGTTCGATTTTTCGGTCCAGCACGGCAGTAATCCTGCATGCATACACTCCATGTACCAAAAATGTATCAACCTAGGCGTTGCTCAGTAGCTTTTGGCGGCACATGTAAAAAGTATTCGAGTTCAGATTCTTGGAACTTTGCGTATTGTTCAAAACTAATAACGAAAACTAAATTATAAATGGGTAAAAGGCTAGGCGTTTCTCAGTAGCTTTTTTGCGCCACGTGGCAAAAGTATTCGAGTTCAGATTTCTGGGACTTAGCGTATTTTTCAAAATTGATTATGCAAATTGAAGTACAAATGGGGCATTAGCTAGGCGTTGCCCAGTAGCTTTTGGCGCCACATGGAGGAAGTAGTCGAGTTCAAATTTCTGGGACGTAGCGTAGTTTTCAATCATAATAAACCGAATCAAACATAAAAATCATGAAACTTACACCACGTCCCTAGGTTATGCACAAAACGTAACGATAAAGTGCCGGCCAGGTTAGAGGTGCACCAAAATTGTGTACCGATTAGGAAAAGTACTCTATGTTCCTATGACTTGGGTGAAAAGTGTTGATTAACTGCTGGTTAGGATAGACAGTTGCTTATCGTACACATCGCAAACGAACACCCCTTAGTGAGCAGTAGCAGAAGTCGATGGAACAAAGCGAATGCATTACAAACTGATCAAGTAAAATAAGGAACGCTACGTACTAGGACTTCTTTCCAAGAATGGTGTCCGCGACGGGAGGGCAAGCGTCCTTCCCAGGTTTCCCTAGTAAACCTTGTATGGTAAACATACCCAAGCGTGTCCGTAAGCACGCAACGATAGTCACGAACGAGCACATACCTAGGGAAAGTACTCTACGTACTAGGACTTCTGTCCAAGAATGGTGTCCGCGACGGTCGGGCACTGTGACGCAATTACCAAATCCTAGAATCGTACAAGCAGTGTGTACAAACATAAACATTAACGCGTTCGCTCGGGCTGCGCCGTCCGTGTTGAACACAAATGTGGGTGATTATATGAGTGGATAGACAAAAACATGCGTGGCGAAGACAGTTTTCTGCACGATGTGCACATAGCTCATTTCGTCGTCCCGGGCTAATGGAACAACACAAAAATATCGAGTATCTTTCTAGGTTTCTGTTATAAAAGGACAGGCCAAAAGGTGACCGGTTGAGATAAGCATTTTAAGCATACAAGCACTTAATTGCAACTTTTGATACAAAAACTAAGAACGTACACGTAGATTGTATCAACATGGACATCCATGATCGCGTACGCCCGGGCTGCGCCCTCCGTGTTGTACTTTCCCTGATTGGTACACAATTTTGGTGCAAGTGTACCAACATGGACATCTATGAACGCGTACGCTCGAGCTGCACCCTCCGTCTTGTACTTTCCCTGATCGGTACACAGTTTTGGTGCACGGCTATCCCGACCGGCAACTTGTACCAACATCGACATCCATGAACGCGTACGTAGCGTACTTTCCCTGATCGGTACACAATGTTGGTGCACGGCATAGGAAATGGGCTTAAAATGGTCAAACTCAATCCATTTCCACTAAAGATAGTCAATAACAGCTGTGCCGATGAAGTAGGGCACGATGCAAGTCAATGTTATTTAATGAATTACATGTTCACCATACATTTTAGTACAAAATTGCTCGGTCAGACCTACAAAGTGCTATATCTCGAATACTAAACGTCGCAGATGGGTGTCGTAGAACAATTTTAAGTTCGTCTAATGATTCTACATCCGATTCTGGATAGTGGTTTTTCGACCACTTTTCAACATTTTGTGACACCCCGAACCTAGGGGCAGCTCCCTAGCTTTTTTCAAAAATGTGCACCGAACGGGCCAGAGAGCTCGAGTAGTCGAAAATTTTTTTTTTGCTAAAACCCCTCAAAACGTGTCAGGAACGCACCCTAGATGATGAAAAGTGCAACCAGAATGTCAATCGACAACATGCCCGGGGGTACAAATTTGCTCTACGCGTCCCTAGGTAGGGTACTTTTTCATACAAACATCAAAGTGTACGGTGCACAAAGTGCGCGGAACAAAAATTGCTCGGTCAGACCTACAAAGTGTTATATATCTCGAATACTAAACGTCGCAGATGGGTGTCGTAGAACAATTTTAAGTTCGTCTAATGATTCTACATCCGATTCTGGATAGTGGTTTTTCGACCACTTTTCAACATTTTGTGACACCCCGAACCTAGGGGCAGCTCCCTAGCTTTTTTCAAAAATGTGCACCGAACGGGCCAGAGAGCTCGAGTAGTCGAAAATTTTTTTTTTGCTAAAACCCCTCAAAACGTGTCAGGAACGCACCCTAGATGATGAAAAGTGCAACCAGAATGTCAATCGACAACATGCCCGGGGGTACAAATTTGCTCTACGCGTCCCTAGGTAGGGTACTTTTTCATACAAACATCAACGTGTACGGTGCACAAAGTGCGCGGAACAAAAATTGCTCGGTCAGACCTGGTACGGGCCATAACTCGAATACTAAACGTCGCAGATGGGTGTCGTAGAACAATTTTAAGTTCGTCTAATGATTCTACATCCGATTCTGGATAGTGGTTTTTCAACCACTTTTCAACATTTTGTGACACCCCGAACCTAGGGGCAGCTCCCTAGCTTTTTTCAAAAATGTGCACCGAACGGGCCAGAGAGCTCGAGTAGTCGAAAATTTTTTTTTTGCTAAAACCCCTCAAAACGTGTCAGGAACGCACCCTAGATGATGAAAAGTGCAACCAGAATGTCAATCGACAACATGCCCGGGGGTACAAATTTGCTATACGCGTCCCTAGGTAGGGTACTTTTTCATACAAACATCAACGTGTACGGTGCACAAAGTGCGCGGAACAAAAATTGCTCGGTCAGACCTGGTACGGGCCATAACTCGAATACTAAACGTCGCAGATGGGTGTCGTAGAACAATTTTAAGTTCGTCTAATGATTCTACATCCGATTCTGGATAGTGGTTTTTCGACCACTTTTCAACATTTTGTGACACCCCGAACCTAGGGGCAGCTCCCTAGCTTTTTTCAAAAATGTGCACCGAACGGGCCAGAGAGCTCGAGTAGTCGAAAATTTTTTTTTTGCTTAAACCCCTCAAAACGTGTAGAAAACTGATTTTAGATGATAAAAAGTGCAACCAGAACGTCAAACGACAACTTTGTTGGGGGTACCCTTTTTACTCTACGGGCCACTAGCTTAGGCGCGCCAACAGCGCTTTCCTCTCGGGTTCCCATTTTTTGCCCTCCTGGGATTATGATCATTTACTCATTGCCTACTATAGGGAAGGTACCTTGCTTCGAGGTCAAAAATGAAGATTTCACCAAATCGTAGTTTTAACCTCTATTTAGTCGTAGGAGCATGGTTTGCAGTGTCCGTGGGTCATATAAGCCCCCGTTTGGGTCATACGTCCCCTCCCCGATGAAAATCGTCATATGACTATAGGCCGAACTTATGAAGCAAAAGTGGTGTCTGGTGGGTTCTGCCGATGATCTTAACCTATGATTTTGAGTTTCCACTCTTTCAAAACGTTTCCTGGAGCAGTACATCACGGGTCTACGGACCCAAAGACTTCGTTGCGATGGTTTCAAGCATAAAAGTTGTAACAGTTAAGGGTTTTTAATACGCGTATATTAAATCATTGCTTGAAACTAAGCTTCGTTGTCTTTAAACTCTGCAAGACCAATCGAACTTCTTAGGGAAACTCGAAGCATTCACGCTAAGCTGGTGGTGCAGGGCACATAGCGTGATGAAACCGGGTTTCCCTACCAAATGTGGCATATTTTTTCCCTGAGAGCGAAGCTCAGACCCACGTAGGGGAGAGCGAAGTGGAACTTAAATGTTCAATGCAGCAAATGTTCGCCATGCGGATAAACAAGTTGGAATAGTTCAATGTAGTGTAATGCAAACACGAATCGCAAATAACGATACGGGACCCAGAAGCAATTCTGCGGATCCCTCGGGGAGTGGTGAGTTGATATAAATTAGAGGTGAAAGTCCAAGTTGTTCGGGCTCCGGCTCGGCAGCCGATACGAGGTTCCTGTTGAGCTTGTTTGTACATCGCGCAGAGGCGCCGTTCGGTTCTAGCAATGATTCCCGCCACCATGTTCCATGCGTGCAGAGATCCGTTAGAGCTCGTTCAATGTGTCCCGCCGTGATTACGAAAAAGTCCAACAGTTGACTTAGTTGGGTGTGCGTCAAGTAATCGCGCAGAGATGCCGATCGGTTCCTAGCAATGTTTCCCGTCACAAGGTGGTATTGGCACCTGTGCAGAGTGGCCGTTAGCAATGTCTCCCGTATCACGGTGGTGTACCATCACTAGTGCAGAGTGACCGCTAGCAATGTCTCCCGTCACAAGGTGGTAGCCCAGAAGTGCAGAGAAGCCGCTGTAGCAAAGTCTCCCGTATCACGTTGGAGTTCTTCCACTAGTGCAGAGAGATCGCTGAACCGTTCAATGTGTCCCGTCGTGGTGTGCTTGTACCGAGCACGTAGGATACACCTTGCTTTGTTGGTTTGGGATAGGAGTGGTCGCGCAACT
>NW_026902656.1:40000-45000 GCF_943734735.2 Anopheles gambiae | reverse complement strand
CCTTTGAGACGAGCGTATATCACTGGTAGGATCAACCAGAATTCGAGTCAATTGCTTGAACACGAACTACACTCTTGATCACGCGAGGCGCAAGTCCCCCGTGACCACCGAGATTTGTTCTGTGACGCCAGAGCGTCCGTTGGCGCCACTCGATAGACTGCACAAGCAGGCAACGTCGGATGCATTGCACACGGCTAGCGGATCTCTCTGCACTGCGTCGGGTGTCCCAACGTATGTCTGGAGACATTGCTATGCCGGTACGGCACTCTGCGCACTCTTTCTTGTCCTCTTCGAGTGACGGGCCTCTAAGCGGGGTTGTATGCCGGTACGACACATCGACTGGTACATTGCACGCACTAACGATCTCTCTGCACTGCATGGAACTCATGCGTAACCACCGTGACGGGAGACTTTGCTAGTACGCACGATACTCTGCGCATGTGTACATGCTTTACAACCCAGCCAACTTGAGCACCTAGGGGAAGTTGTGATGCCATCTGAACACCCACCGACTGATGCATTGAACGGCTAAAGTTGACCTTCAATCCGAACTGGCACTCTGCGGCGTGGAGGCAGTTGCGCGACCACTCCTATCCCAAACCAACAAAGCAAGGTGTATCCTACGTGCTCGGTACAAGCACACCACGACGGGACACATTGAACGGTTCAGCGATCTCTCTGCACTAGTGGAAGAACTCCAACGTGATACGGGAGACTTTGCTACAGCGGCTTCTCTGCACTTCTGGGCTACCACCTTGTGACGGGAGACATTGCTAGCGGTCACTCTGCACTAGTGATGGTACACCACCGTGATACGGGAGACATTGCTAACGGCCACTCTGCACAGGTGCCAATACCACCTTGTGACGGGAAACATTGCTAGGAACCGATCGGCATCTCTGCGCGATTACTTGACGCACACCCAACTAAGTCAACTGTTGGACTTTTTCGTAATCACGGCGGGACACATTGAACGAGCTCTAACGGATCTCTGCACGCATGGAACATGGTGGCGGGAATCATTGCTAGAACCGAACGGCGCCTCTGCACGATGTACAAACAAGCTCAACAGGAACCTCGTATCGGCTGCCGAGCCGGAGCCCGAACAACTTGGACTTTCACCTCTAATTTATATCAACTCACCACTCCCCGAGGGATCCGCAGAATTGCTTCTGGGTCCCGTATCGTTATTTGCGATTCGTGTTTGCATTACACTACATTGAACTATTCCAACTTGTTTATCCGCATGGCGAACATTTGCTGCATTGAACATTTAAGTTCCACTTCGCTCTCCCCTACGTGGGTCTGAGCTTCGCTCTCAGGGAAAAAATATGCCACATTTGGTAGGGAAACCCGGTTTCATCACGCTATGTGCCCTGCACCACCAGCTTAGCGTGAATGCTTCGAGTTTCCCTAAGAAGTTCGATTGGTCTTGCAGAGTTTAAAGACAACGAAGCTTAGTTTCAAGCAATGATTTAATATACGCGTATTAAAAACCCTTAACTGTTACAACTTTTATGCTTGAAACCATCGCAACGAAGTCTTTGGGTCCGTAGACCCGTGATGTACTGCTCCAGGAAACGTTTTGAAAGAGTGGAAACTCAAAATCATAGGTTAAGATCATCGGCAGAACCCACCAGACACCACTTTTGCTTCATAAGTTCGGCCTATAGTCATATGACGATTTTCATCGGGGAGGGGACGTATGACCCAAACGGGGGCTTATATGACCCACGGACACTGCAAACCATGCTCCTACGACTAAATAGAGGTTAAAACTACGATTTGGTGAAATCTTCATTTTTGACCTCGAAGCAAGGTACCTTCCCTATAGTAGGCAATGAGTAAATGATCATAATCCCAGGAGGGCAAAAAATGGGAACCCGAGAGGAAAGCGCTGTTGGCGCGCCTAAGCTAGTGGCCCGTAGAGTAAAAAGGGTACCCCCAACAAAGTTGTCGTTTGACGTTCTGGTTGCACTTTTTATCATCTAAAATCAGTTTTCTACACGTTTTGAGGGGTTTAAGCAAAAAAAAAAATTTCGACTACTCGAGCTCTCTGGCCCGTTCGGTGCACATTTTTGAAAAAAGCTAGGGAGCTGCCCCTAGGTTCGGGGTGTCACAAAATGTTGAAAAGTGGTCGAAAAACCACTATCCAGAATCGGATGTAGAATCATTAGACGAACTTAAAATTGTTCTACGACACCCATCTGCGACGTTTAGTATTCGAGTTATGGCCCGTACCAGGTCTGACCGAGCAATTTTTGTTCCGCGCACTTTGTGCACCGTACACGTTGATGTTTGTATGAAAAAGTACCCTACCTAGGGACGCGTATAGCAAATTTGTACCCCCGGGCATGTTGTCGATTGACATTCTGGTTGCACTTTTCATCATCTAGGGTGCGTTCCTGACACGTTTTGAGGGGTTTTAGCAAAAAAAAAAAATTTCGACTACTCGAGCTCTCTGGCCCGTTCGGTGCACATTTTTGAAAAAAGCTAGGGAGCTGCCCCTAGGTTCGGGGTGTCACAAAATGTTGAAAAGTGGTCGAAAAACCACTATCCAGAATCGGATGTAGAATCATTAGACGAACTTAAAATTGTTCTACGACACCCATCTGCGACGTTTAGTATTCGAGATATATAACACTTTGTAGGTCTGACCGAGCAATTTTTGTTCCGCGCACTTTGTGCACCGTACACTTTGATGTTTGTATGAAAAAGTACCCTACCTAGGGACGCGTAGAGCAAATTTGTACCCCCGGGCATGTTGTCGATTGACATTCTGGTTGCACTTTTCATCATCTAGGGTGCGTTCCTGACACGTTTTGAGGGGTTTTAGCAAAAAAAAAATTTTCGACTACTCGAGCTCTCTGGCCCGTTCGGTGCACATTTTTGAAAAAAGCTAGGGAGCTGCCCCTAGGTTCGGGGTGTCACAAAATGTTGAAAAGTGGTCGAAAACCCACTATCCAGAATCGGATGTAGAATCATTAGACGAACTTAAAATTGTTCTACGACACCCATCTGCGACGTTTAGTATTCGAGATATAGCACTTTGTAGGTCTGACCGAGCAATTTTGTACTAAAATGTATGGTGAACATGTAATTCATTAAATAACATTGACTTGCATCGTGCCCTACTTCATCGGCACAGCTGTTATTGACTATCTTTAGTGGAAATGGATTGAGTTTGACCATTTTAAGCCCATTTCCTATGCCGTGCACCAACATTGTGTACCGATCAGGGAAAGTACGCTACGTACGCGTTCATGGATGTCGATGTTGGTACAAGTTGCCGGTCGGGATAGCCGTGCACCAAAACTGTGTACCGATCAGGGAAAGTACAAGACGGAGGGTGCAGCTCGAGCGTACGCGTTCATAGATGTCCATGTTGGTACACTTGCACCAAAATTGTGTACCAATCAGGGAAAGTACAACACGGAGGGCGCAGCCCGGGCGTACGCGATCATGGATGTCCATGTTGATACAATCTACGTGTACGTTCTTAGTTTTTGTATCAAAAGTTGCAATTAAGTGCTTGTATGCTTAAAATGCTTATCTCAACCGGTCACCTTTTGGCCTGTCCTTTTATAACAGAAACCTAGAAAGATACTCGATATTTTTGTGTTGTTCCATTAGCCCGGGACGACGAAATGAGCTATGTGCACATCGTGCAGAAAACTGTCTTCGCCACGCATGTTTTTGTCTATCCACTCATATAATCACCCACATTTGTGTTCAACACGGACGGCGCAGCCCGAGCGAACGCGTTAATGTTTATGTTTGTACACACTGCTTGTACGATTCTAGGATTTGGTAATTGCGTCACAGTGCCCGACCGTCGCGGACACCATTCTTGGACAGAAGTCCTAGTACGTAGAGTACTTTCCCTAGGTATGTGCTCGTTCGTGACTATCGTTGCGTGCTTACGGACACGCTTGGGTATGTTTACCATACAAGGTTTACTAGGGAAACCTGGGAAGGACGCTTGCCCTCCCGTCGCGGACACCATTCTTGGAAAGAAGTCCTAGTACGTAGCGTTCCTTATTTTACTTGATCAGTTTGTAATGCATTCGCTTTGTTCCATCGACTTCTGCTACTGCTCACTAAGGGGTGTTCGTTTGCGATGTGTACGATAAGCAACTGTCTATCCTAACCAGCAGTTAATCAACACTTTTCACCCAAGTCATAGGAACATAGAGTACTTTTCCTAATCGGTACACAATTTTGGTGCACCTCTAACCTGGCCGGCACTTTATCGTTACGTTTTGTGCATAACCTAGGGACGTGGTGTAAGTTTCATGATTTTTATGTTTGATTCGGTTTATTATGATTGAAAACTACGCTACGTCCCAGAAATTTGAACTCGACTACTTCCTCCATGTGGCGCCAAAAGCTACTGGGCAACGCCTAGCTAATGCCCCATTTGTACTTCAATTTGCATAATCAATTTTGAAAAATACGCTAAGTCCCAGAAATCTGAACTCGAATACTTTTGCCACGTGGCGCAAAAAAGCTACTGAGAAACGCCTAGCCTTTTACCCATTTATAATTTAGTTTTCGTTATTAGTTTTGAACAATACGCAAAGTTCCAAGAATCTGAACTCGAATACTTTTTACATGTGCCGCCAAAAGCTACTGAGCAACGCCTAGGTTGATACATTTTTGGTACATGGAGTGTATGCATGCAGGATTACTGCCGTGCTGGACCGAAAAATCGAACTTGCTACTAGAACGTAAAGTAATTCCCCTAGATAGGTGCTTTTGCATACCTCTGATCGACCACCATGCAACACGCGTAGCGACACGCGTAGCTAGGCTTGCCCAACCAAATTTCCTACTATAGCACCAAATTGCACACTTTCAGGGGTATAATTTGGTACCGTGTACCGTGCATGGTACAAGTATCAGCAGCTCGTGCAATTTATTTTGCATCGTGTTGCGGTTGCTGGTGCGTCGGGATAGGAGTATTTCGAGACTTTCGCCAAGCGTTGGTGCCATTTGGG
>NW_026902656.1:27500-35000 GCF_943734735.2 Anopheles gambiae | reverse complement strand
TAAGCAGGGCCAAAGCCGTGCGGTTCCAATTGTTCCGGCAGATCCTGCTTGTGTTGGTCTTTGCTGAGCTTGATGGCCCGTTCCAGGGCAGCGCGTGCGTCCGACTTCATTTGACGCCTTTCCTCGCGCTGCTCCTCGGTCCGGGCCCGGTTGAACCGCCGTTTCATTCCGTGATAATGGCTGCGCAACCGATCAATCTCGGACGTCCACCAATAAACTGGCCGCCGGCCCTGTCGCCTTGGGGGTTGCCTAGGCATGGTGCCATCACAGGCCACCGTGATGGCCTGGGTAAGCTCCTCTGGCGTAGCAACATGCCCAAAAATGTCCTGGTCCCTCAAGATTTCAACGAACAAATCCTTGTCGAAGAATCTTGTGGACCACCTTCCCCCATTCGCTGCTGAGTGTACCTCGTTGTTGGCGCGCTGTCTCGGAACCCTGCCGACCACAAACTTGATAGTATTGTGGTCACTTGGGGTTTCGTCACACACGCGCCAATTGTTGTCCCCTACCAAGGAGGGGCTGCAAAAGGATACGTCCACGATGGAGTTGCGACCATTTGCCCCAATCCAAGTGCTCTGGTTGCCCTGGTTCAGGAGAACCAATCCCAGAGCAGCCGCCGCATCCATCACAACTCCCCCCCTAGATACCCTTTCCCCGTCGTTTGGCCTCCGCTCCATCCCCCATGCACCTGACCAGGCGTTTACATCACCCCCGATCACGGTGTCCCGATTCCGTGGAAGTACAGACACGATTTCGGTCCATTTGCGTTTGTACTCCTCGACAGTCAAATCGGAACCCACGGGTGGTAGGTAGACAGAACAAAAAACGATTCCCCGCATCTCGACCACAACGAAGTCCTCGCGTTGGTTGTCAATGATGCGCTGAAAAGGATAATCCCCAACTGATACCACTGCTACCCGTCCAGTGGTATCGGTAACCCAATTGCTGTTATTATTCGGCACCCAATAGGGGTCCGAGATAATCAGAATATCACAACCCTCGGCACGAGCACTGTGTAAAAGCAAGTCTTGTGCCGTTTGGTCATGATTGAGGTTCTGTTGGAACACTCTAATCATGACTGGGCTGTGGGGTTACCTTTCCAAAGTAGCGGCAACTGCGCTGGCCCAGCGAATGCCCGATTGCATCCGGGCCCTCGCATCCCAAGCACTTCCGCTCCCTAGTGCACGGTCCCTCGTGCTTATCTTCCGCGCAGCGATGGCATTTGCTACTGCGGTCCTTGCCACGGCAACGGGCAGCAGTATGCCCGTATTCGTAGCACCGGTAGCATTGCCGCCGACGCTCCAAAAGCCGAAGCCTGCAGCATTTGCTGAAACCGACCGTGTATTGCCTTGCCAGGGCCTGGTCGGTCACCGCTATTGCTGGGCAGTCGAAAAATGCGACCAACGTACCGTAATGCGTTTTTACGGTCGTGATCTGGTCGCTGAAAATTTCAACGCCCAGCGCGGCACTCATTTCCGAAGAAATTTCTTCGGACGAAGTGCCAGGCGGAATGTTGGTGCAGTTCACCCGCACTGAGGGTGTCCGCGGACGGCATTTTGCTTTGCCATCAAGGGCCGCAGACACCTCTCTCCAAAGGGTCATCGTTTCCTGGTGCGACATTGGTGCTAGCTCCAGGAGTAGATGACCCTTAAAGTTTGTGCGGATTCTCTGCACATCCTCTTTCTTCACCGTTTCCCTAAGGATAGGCATCATGTCCGCGTGCTTGAATCCCCCAATTGATTCGAGCTCGATGGCGTTTGGCATTCGGCCGGCCCTGGGATTAGAAGCAGGTGCCGGCTTTTGCTTGGGTTGGGGAGCAGAAGGTGGCGTGTTTGCGGTGAGGCTGGCTGCTTGCTCAGCTTCACGCTGCTTCTTCCTCTTCCGTCTCTCCCGGCGCACGGCGGTCTTCCCCTTTACCGTCCGCCATTCTTGCGCACCCTCTTGCCCCTCTAATGGTCCAGATCCCTGGTCCGTCGAACAAATTTCCCCTTCGCAAGGTTCCTCTGCCACAACTACCTTGGCATTCCGACCCTTTCCCTTCTTCTTGCCCTTTTTCCCTTCCTGACCCACCAGCTGTTGTCCCTGTTCCCCATTTCCTCCTGTTTTGGCCTCATTCTCCCTAACTAGTGTGTTGAACATCTCCCGCATAATTCCCCCAAAAACAGTGAGGAATTTGGTGATATCGGTCTCATCCAAAGGCAAAGATCCCGGTTGCGGCTCCTGATTAGGGCCTGCCAAAGGCCCTAATTCTTGCTCCAACACCGGGTCCTCCACCACGAGATCCTCGGTTCCCGTTCCAACATCAACTCCTGACCCCGCCTCTCCCAGCCAAATTGCTGGAAGATTGTGCAGCAGGGCTAAGACTGAGCCGATACGCTCTTCCCAATTCGAGAATTGGGGCGTCTTGGCCAAAATAGCCCTGTGCTTTACGGTGTCCATGATAAACAGCATGAGCTCATGTTTTGCCTTTTGCAATGGGCCCATGGGATTTGACTCTGCTGGATATGCGGTAGCGAAAAATTTCCTGTCGTAAATTTGCCCTGCCTTAGAGCCCTCCCCTTGGCTGTCTTCCGCAATCTGCGGGAGAACAGAGACCCTTTTTGATTTTCCCTCCACCTCTACCGAAGAAGCTCTTCGTAGGGCAGGTGCCTTGGAAGCCATCAGCTGGGTTGTTGATGCCCGTCTACCAAAGCTGGTGGCCGAAGCCTTAGACGGGGACATCGTTCCCAGCGAGCTACGGCGGACGGAATATCTACTCGTCACTGCCTTCGAGGGACTACTTCTACGAACTAAAGTGGAGCGTGTGTTCATCACCATTTTTCTACTGGGTTATTTCTACGGTTAAATCCTGTGGAGGTTATTGTGACTGTCTACTTGTTTTCTAAGGAATTTCGCAAGTTTGTTAATTGATTGATTGATTAAGTAATTATTGTCGGGTTTTGGGACGAATTTAATGTCAAATTTTTAAATTAAAACGGAGAATGAATTTATTGTCAAATTTAAAACGAAAGATGTCAATGGATTTCGCGCTGTAATCAAATTGTCAATTAATTTTGCTGTCAATGTGATGAGGCGTTTGATGTCACTGTCAGTCAAGTAATTGATAAAACTGTCAAATCTATTTGAATGTCAATGGTACTGTGATGTTTTACGTCAATGTCTAATGGATGCAATTTAATGTCATGGGAATAATCAAATAAGATGATTAAAGTTATTTTCAAATTGATGCAACGGAGAAAGTATTAACTGGGTTAGATGGTATTAATAAATAAAAGAAAAAGCTTAGGAAGCGATTTAAACGATTGAGAGCGGATTTAAGTACACTTTAATTTAATTTAGAAAAGGGGATTTTCATAAATTGAAAGAGTTTTCCGAGATTAAAATTTTAGTTTAATAGTTGTCAGTCTATTTGTTGTCAATAACGGTAAATGTCAGGTTTGAACAAGCTGTCCAAACAATTTAAATGTCAACAGGGTATGAAGTTGTGTATTTAAGGATTAATAGAATTGAATTTGTTATTGTGTAATAAATTGTTACTTGAGCATAAGCGATTTTAATTTAATTTAATTGGTTGAATATAAATAATTGATTTTTAAATTATTATTTAATCGGTTGCAACTGTCAAAGAATTTTAATTATAACTGTCAACCAATTTAAGATGTCAAGGTGACGTTAGGTGTCCGATATTTTGAGCTGTCAAATTAATTATGTGTCAACGTCAGATGTCAAGTGTTAAAATGTCTAATCAAACTATTTTGTTATTATTAAGAGAATTTAATATTAATAATTATTTAAATTATTTAAATCAGAAAACTATTATTTTTTTTTTTTAAAACATGCAGAGAACCAGGAGAAAAAATTACTACGTGATTATTAAAACTTCTACTTGTTAAAGAGTTATTGGTTATGGTTGAAGAAGACGAATTACTATTTAAAAGAAGTTATTGGAAATTTGTTGGTAAATATTAGAATTTGTTAAATTATTTTATATGGAAACTAATACAAAGTGTATAAATGTATTAGTTAATTGAGATTTAATTTTGTAAGGGAATATAACTCTTTGGATTGTGATGGAAAGTATGCTTGTCTAATTGTTGAGCGTTGAATTTGAAATTGTAATTTATTAATTTGCTCTATTGTGCTTATGGCGTTGTAAGTTAATTATTTTAAATAAAGGATTTTTTAAAACAATTATTCGTTTAAATATTCGAGTGAAAAAAATTAAACATTAATTTTATTTTAAATTGAAAATAATTTGCTCATGGATAGAAAGTGAATTAGGGATAATATTAAAATATTCGCAGAAGGCTTTCTATGTGTAATTTCAGTTTTTTCAGAGTTTTCGAGATTTGAATGAGATGAATGAAATGAATGAAATTTAAGAGTGCTTAAAAGTGACAAACTACGTGAGGAGACGTGTGTGCTTCAACATTACAGGTAAAATGGACCAAATGTCCCGTTATATTTTTGGCTATGCTACGGGATACAGGTAAAATGGCTTTCCAGTCACCTTGCTCTACGCTCCCTTACTGGAGATATGTTTGTTAGTATTACGAGAGTTTTGAAATTTGGTTAGGATAGATTTTGAAAATTTAAATTGTTAGTTCTACTGGTTTGGGGAATTATTCTTCTTTACGAATGGTGGTTTTGATTTTTTTACTGTTATGTGTCTTTTCAAAAATTAAAGGTATCTTTAAGTTGGATATTAAAAATTTTAATTAATCTAATGATATTGGGAAGTATACAAGGAATTTAAAGTTTATTATTATGTAACAAGTTGTAACTTGAGGAACGAAATTTTAATTTAACTTAGTTGGTTAAATATAAATAATTGATTTTTTAAATTATTATTTAATCGGTTGCAACTGTCAAAGAATTTCAATTATAGCTGTCAACCAATTCAAGATGTCAAGGTGACGTTAGGTGTCAGATATATTGAGCTGTCAGTTTGATTATATGTCAACGTCAAATGTCAAGTGTTGAAATGTCAATTCAAACTATTTTGTTATTTTTAAATTAATTAATATTAATAATTACTTAAACTATTTAAATTCATTAATTATTTTATTTTACATGCAAAGAACCGGGAGAAAAAATAACTACGTGATTATTTAACTTCTGCTTGTAAAAGGGTTATTGGTTATGGTTGGAGAAGACGAATTATTATTTAAAATAAGTAATTGGAAATTTGTTGGTTGATATAAGAATTTGTTAAATTAATTTATATGGAAACTAATACAAAGTGTATAAATGTATTAGTTAATTGAGATTTAATTTTGTAAGGGAATATAACTCTTTGGATTGTGATGGAAAGTATGCTTGAATACAAGCAGTCTAATTGTTGAGCGTTGAATTTGAAATGGTAATTTATTAATTTGCTCTATTGTGCTTAAGGCGATGTAAGTTAATTGTTTTAAAAAAAGGGTTTTTTTTTAACAATTATTCGATTAAATATTTGAGTGAAAAAATTAAATAAATATTTTTTTTTTTTTTTTTAAGTTGAAAATAATTTGCTCATGGATAAAAACTGAACTGGGGATAATTTTAAAATTTTCGCAGAAGGCTTTCTATGTAAAATTTAAGTTTTTTCAGAGTTTTCGAGATTTGAATGAAATGAATGAAATGAATGAAATTTAAGAGTGCTTAAAAGTGACAAACTACGTGAGGAGACGTGTGTGCTTCAACGTTACAGGTAAAATGGACCAAGTGTCCCGTTATATTTTTGGCTATGCTACGGGATACAGGTAAAATAGTTTCCGGTTACTTTACTCTACGCTCTACACTGGAGATATGTTTGTTAGTTTTACGAGAGTTTTGAAATTTGGTTAGGATAGATTTTGAAAATTGAAATTGTTAGTTCTACTGGTTTGGGAAATTTTTCTACTTTACGAATGGTGGTTCAAAATGTGTTTGTGAAGTGTTTTGAAAAACTATTTCTATTGTTAGTTTTTTATATATATTATGAAATTTAATGCTGAGGGGGAGAGAGAATCGAAAAAAGAAAATAAATGTGGTTTTATATAATAAGGTTTAGTTGGGGAGCTAATTGAGATTGGGTTAGGTTGTAAATGGGATTTCAAATTCTACTCTATAAAAACTTTAAACTATTTGCCGGTTTGAAAACTCTCGATGTTTCTACGCCGCTTGGAGAAAATCTCGTCGCCGGAACAGATGGAATCGGCAATCTCGCACACAGCACACACTAAGCACAATGTTCTCGCGGACCGCTCAACGAAAGCTTATTTGCTGAAGGCTTAATTTAATTAATTACGCAGATGGCGATGCTAATAAACTAATTGTCTAATAATATTTTAAAATTCAAAGTTTGTTCTTGCGGAGGGCGATTTAATAAAATAATTTTGTTTGCTGAGGGCTTGATATAATATATTGAATTTCTAAGGGCAAACCGTTAACTAAAATAATATATTTGTTAAAAATCATAAAATGTTTTGCAGAAGGCAACTGATAGAAAGGAATTTTATTTCTACGCGGAGGGCGATGCCAATTTCCCGACGGCAAACTGGGATTTATAAAAAGGCAATTTAATAAAAAATTAAAATAAAATTAAATGCAGAAGGCTTATGGCAATCGGAACGGTCAACACAAGAACACTTCACTTTTCACACACACACACACTAGTGATTCCGGCCGAAGTCTCAACGAAAGCTTGATGCAGAAGGCTTAGTTAATTTATTAAAATGCAGAAGGCAATGCTATTAGTATGAATAATTTATATGGGCAATTTAAAGTTAATTTAAAATAATATCGAGGATTAGTTGAATGATTTGAAATTTTATCTGAACACTGAGGGTGATTCTATAGACGAAATTAAAAGGAAACTTTTTAAATAGGTTACCAATGCAGAAGGCTTATTTATTTAATAAAAATATTATATTTCAATTGCAGAAGGCAATGCTTATTTATCTTATTTTGGAATTTCTTAATTATTAATTTAAATTTTCTGCAGAAGGCAGTTATTAAAAAACGCTGAAGGCGATGCTAAATTCCCGTCGGCAATTGTGGGTTTGTAGAATTAAATTTAAATTTGCAGAAGGCTTAGAACAAATTGCGATCGGAGTTATCAAAACACGGAATCACTTCACTTATTCACACACACAACACACACAACACTAGTGATTCCGACCGAAGTCGTCAACGAAAGCTTATTTTAAATAAAACGCAGAGGCGATGCTATATAACAATATTTTCTTTAGGCACTTGTTTTTAAAAGAAATTAATTAATATTTTGTATTTTGCAGAAGGCTAAAATATATTCAATACACTGAAGGTGATTCTAGATAATATATGTAAAGAGAAATTAAATCACAATTATTGCAGAAGGCTTATATAAAATTATTTTTAAGTTAATATGGCACTGAAGGTGATGCTAATTCAAGAATAATATTTAAATAAATATGCAGAAGGCAGTTAAATAATAACGCTGAAGGCGATGCTAATTTCCCAATGGCAGTTGTGGGTTATTTAAAAATAATATTTGCA
>NW_026902656.1:15000-20000 GCF_943734735.2 Anopheles gambiae | reverse complement strand
CCTCTAAGCGGGGTTGTATGCCGGTACGACACATCGACTGGTACATTGCACGCACTAACGATCTCTCTGCACTGCATGGAACTCATGCGTAACCACCGTGACGGGAGACTTTGCTAGTACGCACGATACTCTGCGCATGTGTACATGCTTTACAACCCAGCCAACTTGAGCACCTAGGGGAAGTTGTGATGCCATCTGAACACCCACCGACTGATGCATTGAACGGCTAAAGTTGACCTTCAATCCGAACTGGCACTCTGCGGCGTGGAGGCAGTTGCGCGACCACTCCTATCCCAAACCAACAAAGCAAGGTGTATCCTACGTGCTCGGTACAAGCACACCACGACGGGACACATTGAACGGTTCAGCGATCTCTCTGCACTAGTGGAAGAACTCCAACGTGATACGGGAGACTTTGCTACAGCGGCTTCTCTGCACTTCTGGGCTACCACCTTGTGACGGGAGACATTGCTAGCGGTCACTCTGCACTAGTGATGGTACACCACCGTGATACGGGAGACATTGCTAACGGCCACTCTGCACAGGTGCCAATACCACCTTGTGACGGGAAACATTGCTAGGAACCGATCGGCATCTCTGCGCGATTACTTGACGCACACCCAACTAAGTCAACTGTTGGACTTTTTCGTAATCACGGCGGGACACATTGAACGAGCTCTAACGGATCTCTGCACGCATGGAACATGGTGGCGGGAATCATTGCTAGAACCGAACGGCGCCTCTGCACGATGTACAAACAAGCTCAACAGGAACCTCGTATCGGCTGCCGAGCCGGAGCCCGAACAACTTGGACTTTCACCTCTAATTTATATCAACTCACCACTCCCCGAGGGATCCGCAGAATTGCTTCTGGGTCCCGTATCGTTATTTGCGATTCGTGTTTGCATTACACTACATTGAACTATTCCAACTTGTTTATCCGCATGGCGAACATTTGCTGCATTGAACATTTAAGTTCCACTTCGCTCTCCCCTACGTGGGTCTGAGCTTCGCTCTCAGGGAAAAAATATGCCACATTTGGTAGGGAAACCCGGTTTCATCACGCTATGTGCCCTGCACCACCAGCTTAGCGTGAATGCTTCGAGTTTCCCTAAGAAGTTCGATTGGTCTTGCAGAGTTTAAAGACAACGAAGCTTAGTTTCAAGCAATGATTTAATATACGCGTATTAAAAACCCTTAACTGTTACAACTTTTATGCTTGAAACCATCGCAACGAAGTCTTTGGGTCCGTAGACCCGTGATGTACTGCTCCAGGAAACGTTTTGAAAGAGTGGAAACTCAAAATCATAGGTTAAGATCATCGGCAGAACCCACCAGACACCACTTTTGCTTCATAAGTTCGGCCTATAGTCATATGACGATTTTCATCGGGGAGGGGACGTATGACCCAAACGGGGGCTTATATGACCCACGGACACTGCAAACCATGCTCCTACGACTAAATAGAGGTTAAAACTACGATTTGGTGAAATCTTCATTTTTGACCTCGAAGCAAGGTACCTTCCCTATAGTAGGCAATGAGTAAATGATCATAATCCCAGGAGGGCAAAAAATGGGAACCCGAGAGGAAAGCGCTGTTGGCGCGCCTAAGCTAGTGGCCCGTAGAGTAAAAAGGGTACCCCCAACAAAGTTGTCGTTTGACGTTCTGGTTGCACTTTTTATCATCTAAAATCAGTTTTCTACACGTTTTGAGGGGTTTAAGCAAAAAAAAAAATTTCGACTACTCGAGCTCTCTGGCCCGTTCGGTGCACATTTTTGAAAAAAGCTAGGGAGCTGCCCCTAGGTTCGGGGTGTCACAAAATGTTGAAAAGTGGTCGAAAAACCACTATCCAGAATCGGATGTAGAATCATTAGACGAACTTAAAATTGTTCTACGACACCCATCTGCGACGTTTAGTATTCGAGTTATGGCCCGTACCAGGTCTGACCGAGCAATTTTTGTTCCGCGCACTTTGTGCACCGTACACGTTGATGTTTGTATGAAAAAGTACCCTACCTAGGGACGCGTATAGCAAATTTGTACCCCCGGGCATGTTGTCGATTGACATTCTGGTTGCACTTTTCATCATCTAGGGTGCGTTCCTGACACGTTTTGAGGGGTTTTAGCAAAAAAAAAAAATTTCGACTACTCGAGCTCTCTGGCCCGTTCGGTGCACATTTTTGAAAAAAGCTAGGGAGCTGCCCCTAGGTTCGGGGTGTCACAAAATGTTGAAAAGTGGTCGAAAAACCACTATCCAGAATCGGATGTAGAATCATTAGACGAACTTAAAATTGTTCTACGACACCCATCTGCGACGTTTAGTATTCGAGATATATAACACTTTGTAGGTCTGACCGAGCAATTTTTGTTCCGCGCACTTTGTGCACCGTACACTTTGATGTTTGTATGAAAAAGTACCCTACCTAGGGACGCGTAGAGCAAATTTGTACCCCCGGGCATGTTGTCGATTGACATTCTGGTTGCACTTTTCATCATCTAGGGTGCGTTCCTGACACGTTTTGAGGGGTTTTAGCAAAAAAAAAATTTTCGACTACTCGAGCTCTCTGGCCCGTTCGGTGCACATTTTTGAAAAAAGCTAGGGAGCTGCCCCTAGGTTCGGGGTGTCACAAAATGTTGAAAAGTGGTCGAAAACCCACTATCCAGAATCGGATGTAGAATCATTAGACGAACTTAAAATTGTTCTACGACACCCATCTGCGACGTTTAGTATTCGAGATATAGCACTTTGTAGGTCTGACCGAGCAATTTTGTACTAAAATGTATGGTGAACATGTAATTCATTAAATAACATTGACTTGCATCGTGCCCTACTTCATCGGCACAGCTGTTATTGACTATCTTTAGTGGAAATGGATTGAGTTTGACCATTTTAAGCCCATTTCCTATGCCGTGCACCAACATTGTGTACCGATCAGGGAAAGTACGCTACGTACGCGTTCATGGATGTCGATGTTGGTACAAGTTGCCGGTCGGGATAGCCGTGCACCAAAACTGTGTACCGATCAGGGAAAGTACAAGACGGAGGGTGCAGCTCGAGCGTACGCGTTCATAGATGTCCATGTTGGTACACTTGCACCAAAATTGTGTACCAATCAGGGAAAGTACAACACGGAGGGCGCAGCCCGGGCGTACGCGATCATGGATGTCCATGTTGATACAATCTACGTGTACGTTCTTAGTTTTTGTATCAAAAGTTGCAATTAAGTGCTTGTATGCTTAAAATGCTTATCTCAACCGGTCACCTTTTGGCCTGTCCTTTTATAACAGAAACCTAGAAAGATACTCGATATTTTTGTGTTGTTCCATTAGCCCGGGACGACGAAATGAGCTATGTGCACATCGTGCAGAAAACTGTCTTCGCCACGCATGTTTTTGTCTATCCACTCATATAATCACCCACATTTGTGTTCAACACGGACGGCGCAGCCCGAGCGAACGCGTTAATGTTTATGTTTGTACACACTGCTTGTACGATTCTAGGATTTGGTAATTGCGTCACAGTGCCCGACCGTCGCGGACACCATTCTTGGACAGAAGTCCTAGTACGTAGAGTACTTTCCCTAGGTATGTGCTCGTTCGTGACTATCGTTGCGTGCTTACGGACACGCTTGGGTATGTTTACCATACAAGGTTTACTAGGGAAACCTGGGAAGGACGCTTGCCCTCCCGTCGCGGACACCATTCTTGGAAAGAAGTCCTAGTACGTAGCGTTCCTTATTTTACTTGATCAGTTTGTAATGCATTCGCTTTGTTCCATCGACTTCTGCTACTGCTCACTAAGGGGTGTTCGTTTGCGATGTGTACGATAAGCAACTGTCTATCCTAACCAGCAGTTAATCAACACTTTTCACCCAAGTCATAGGAACATAGAGTACTTTTCCTAATCGGTACACAATTTTGGTGCACCTCTAACCTGGCCGGCACTTTATCGTTACGTTTTGTGCATAACCTAGGGACGTGGTGTAAGTTTCATGATTTTTATGTTTGATTCGGTTTATTATGATTGAAAACTACGCTACGTCCCAGAAATTTGAACTCGACTACTTCCTCCATGTGGCGCCAAAAGCTACTGGGCAACGCCTAGCTAATGCCCCATTTGTACTTCAATTTGCATAATCAATTTTGAAAAATACGCTAAGTCCCAGAAATCTGAACTCGAATACTTTTGCCACGTGGCGCAAAAAAGCTACTGAGAAACGCCTAGCCTTTTACCCATTTATAATTTAGTTTTCGTTATTAGTTTTGAACAATACGCAAAGTTCCAAGAATCTGAACTCGAATACTTTTTACATGTGCCGCCAAAAGCTACTGAGCAACGCCTAGGTTGATACATTTTTGGTACATGGAGTGTATGCATGCAGGATTACTGCCGTGCTGGACCGAAAAATCGAACTTGCTACTAGAACGTAAAGTAATTCCCCTAGATAGGTGCTTTTGCATACCTCTGATCGACCACCATGCAACACGCGTAGCGACACGCGTAGCTAGGCTTGCCCAACCAAATTTCCTACTATAGCACCAAATTGCACACTTTCAGGGGTATAATTTGGTACCGTGTACCGTGCATGGTACAAGTATCAGCAGCTCGTGCAATTTATTTTGCATCGTGTTGCGGTTGCTGGTGCGTCGGGATAGGAGTATTTCGAGACTTTCGCCAAGCGTTGGTGCCATTTGGGGGATAATTAATGTTCTAGCCACAATAAACGTGCCACATAATGCCAATAAGGAAAAAGCCGTTTTCTAGGGACTTCCAGTCAAAATGTTTGCCATCAGCGCTTTCCTGTCGAGTTCAGGATCTGGGACTTAGCGTTTTTTTTTCACGATCCAATCCAACGACCAGATCGTGAATAAACAATTCATACAACAGTGCATCCCTTTAGAGAAGGAAAAAGCCGAATTCTAGGGAGCTCCAGTCCAAAAGGTTGTCATCAGCGCTCTCCTCTCGAGTTCAAGATTTGGGACTTAGCGTTTTTTTCGC
>NW_026902656.1:0-5000 GCF_943734735.2 Anopheles gambiae | reverse complement strand
GAATTCGAGTCAATTGCTTGAACACGAACTACACTCTTGATCACGCGAGGCGCAAGTCCCCCGTGACCACCGAGATTTGTTCTGTGACGCCAGAGCGTCCGTTGGCGCCACTCGATAGACTGCACAAGCAGGCAACGTCGGATGCATTGCACACGGCTAGCGGATCTCTCTGCACTGCGTCGGGTGTCCCAACGTATGTCTGGAGACATTGCTATGCCGGTACGGCACTCTGCGCACTCTTTCTTGTCCTCTTCGAGTGACGGGCCTCTAAGCGGGGTTGTATGCCGGTACGACACATCGACTGGTACATTGCACGCACTAACGATCTCTCTGCACTGCATGGAACTCATGCGTAACCACCGTGACGGGAGACTTTGCTAGTACGCACGATACTCTGCGCATGTGTACATGCTTTACAACCCAGCCAACTTGAGCACCTAGGGGAAGTTGTGATGCCATCTGAACACCCACCGACTGATGCATTGAACGGCTAAAGTTGACCTTCAATCCGAACTGGCACTCTGCGGCGTGGAGGCAGTTGCGCGACCACTCCTATCCCAAACCAACAAAGCAAGGTGTATCCTACGTGCTCGGTACAAGCACACCACGACGGGACACATTGAACGGTTCAGCGATCTCTCTGCACTAGTGGAAGAACTCCAACGTGATACGGGAGACTTTGCTACAGCGGCTTCTCTGCACTTCTGGGCTACCACCTTGTGACGGGAGACATTGCTAGCGGTCACTCTGCACTAGTGATGGTACACCACCGTGATACGGGAGACATTGCTAACGGCCACTCTGCACAGGTGCCAATACCACCTTGTGACGGGAAACATTGCTAGGAACCGATCGGCATCTCTGCGCGATTACTTGACGCACACCCAACTAAGTCAACTGTTGGACTTTTTCGTAATCACGGCGGGACACATTGAACGAGCTCTAACGGATCTCTGCACGCATGGAACATGGTGGCGGGAATCATTGCTAGAACCGAACGGCGCCTCTGCGCGATGTACAAACAAGCTCAACAGGAACCTCGTATCGGCTGCCGAGCCGGAGCCCGAACAACTTGGACTTTCACCTCTAATTTATATCAACTCACCACTCCCCGAGGGATCCGCAGAATTGCTTCTGGGTCCCGTATCGTTATTTGCGATTCGTGTTTGCATTACACTACATTGAACTATTCCAACTTGTTTATCCGCATGGCGAACATTTGCTGCATTGAACATTTAAGTTCCACTTCGCTCTCCCCTACGTGGGTCTGAGCTTCGCTCTCAGGGAAAAAATATGCCACATTTGGTAGGGAAACCCGGTTTCATCACGCTATGTGCCCTGCACCACCAGCTTAGCGTGAATGCTTCGAGTTTCCCTAAGAAGTTCGATTGGTCTTGCAGAGTTTAAAGACAACGAAGCTTAGTTTCAAGCAATGATTTAATATACGCGTATTAAAAACCCTTAACTGTTACAACTTTTATGCTTGAAACCATCGCAACGAAGTCTTTGGGTCCGTAGACCCGTGATGTACTGCTCCAGGAAACGTTTTGAAAGAGTGGAAACTCAAAATCATAGGTTAAGATCATCGGCAGAACCCACCAGACACCACTTTTGCTTCATAAGTTCGGCCTATAGTCATATGACGATTTTCATCGGGGAGGGGACGTATGACCCAAACGGGGGCTTATATGACCCACGGACACTGCAAACCATGCTCCTACGACTAAATAGAGGTTAAAACTACGATTTGGTGAAATCTTCATTTTTGACCTCGAAGCAAGGTACCTTCCCTATAGTAGGCAATGAGTAAATGATCATAATCCCAGGAGGGCAAAAAATGGGAACCCGAGAGGACAGCGCTGTTGGCGCGCCTAAGCTAGTGGCCCGTAGAGTAAAAAGGGTACCCCCAACAAAGTTGTCGTTTGACGTTCTGGTTGCACTTTTTATCATCTAAAATCAGTTTTCTACACGTTTTGAGGGGTTTAAGCAAAAAAAAAAATTTCGACTACTCGAGCTCTCTGGCCCGTTCGGTGCACATTTTTGAAAAAAGCTAGGGAGCTGCCCCTAGGTTCGGGGTGTCACAAAATGTTGAAAAGTGGTCGAAAAACCACTATCCAGAATCGGATGTAGAATCATTAGACGAACTTAAAATTGTTCTACGACACCCATCTGCGACGTTTAGTATTCGAGTTATGGCCCGTACCAGGTCTGACCGAGCAATTTTTGTTCCGCGCACTTTGTGCACCGTACACGTTGATGTTTGTATGAAAAAGTACCCTACCTAGGGACGCGTATAGCAAATTTGTACCCCCGGGCATGTTGTCGATTGACATTCTGGTTGCACTTTTCATCATCTAGGGTGCGTTCCTGACACGTTTTGAGGGGTTTTAGCAAAAAAAAAATTTTCGACTACTCGAGCTCTCTGGCCCGTTCGGTGCACATTTTTGAAAAAAGCTAGGGAGCTGCCCCTAGGTTCGGGGTGTCACAAAATGTTGAAAAGTGGTCGAAAAACCACTATCCAGAATCGGATGTAGAATCATTAGACGAACTTAAAATTGTTCTACGACACCCATCTGCGACGTTTAGTATTCGAGTTATGGCCCGTACCAGGTCTGACCGAGCAATTTTTGTTCCGCGCACTTTGTGCACCGTACACGTTGATGTTTGTATGAAAAAGTACCCTACCTAGGGACGCGTAGAGCAAATTTGTACCCCCGGGCATGTTGTCGATTGACATTCTGGTTGCACTTTTCATCATCTAGGGTGCGTTCCTGACACGTTTTGAGGGGTTTTAGCAAAAAAAAAATTTTCGACTACTCGAGCTCTCTGGCCCGTTCGGTGCACATTTTTGAAAAAAGCTAGGGAGCTGCCCCTAGGTTCGGGGTGTCACAAAATGTTGAAAAGTGGTTGAAAAACCACTATCCAGAATCGGATGGAGAATCATTAGACGAACTTAAAATTGTTCTACGACACCCATCTGCGACGTTTAGTATTCGAGTTATGGCCCGTACCAGGTCTGACCGAGCAATTTTTGTTCCGCGCACTTTGTGCACCGTACACGTTGATGTTTGTATGAAAAAGTACCCTACCTAGGGACGCGTATAGCAAATTTGTACCCCCGGGCATGTTGTCGATTGACATTCTGGTTGCACTTTTCATCATCTAGGGTGCGTTCCTGACACGTTTTGAGGGGTTTTAGCAAAAAAAAAAATTTTCGACTACTCGAGCTCTCTGGCCCGTTCGGTGCACATTTTTGAAAAAAGCTAGGGAGCTGCCCCTAGGTTCGGGGTGTCACAAAATGTTGAAAAGTGGTCGAAAAACCACTATCCAGAATCGGATGTAGAATCATTAGACGAACTTAAAATTGTTCTACGACACCCATCTGCGACGTTTAGTATTCGAGATATATAACACTTTGTAGGTCTGACCGAGCAATTTTTGTTCCGCGCACTTTGTGCACCGTACACTTTGATGTTTGTATGAAAAAGTACCCTACCTAGGGACGCGTAGAGCAAATTTGTACCCCCGGGCATGTTGTCGATTGACATTCTGGTTGCACTTTTCATCATCTAGGGTGCGTTCCTGACACGTTTTGAGGGGTTTTAGCAAAAAAAAAAATTTTCGACTACTCGAGCTCTCTGGCCCGTTCGGTGCACATTTTTGAAAAAAGCTAGGGAGCTGCCCCTAGGTTCGGGGTGTCACAAAATGTTGAAAAGTGGTCGAAAAACCACTATCCAGAATCGGATGTAGAATCATTAGACGAACTTAAAATTGTTCTACGACACCCATCTGCGACGTTTAGTATTCGAGTTATGGCCCGTACCAGGTCTGACCGAGCAATTTTTGTTCCGCGCACTTTGTGCACCGTACACGTTGATGTTTGTATGAAAAAGTACCCTACCTAGGGACGCGTATAGCAAATTTGTACCCCCGGGCATGTTGTCGATTGACATTCTGGTTGCACTTTTCATCATCTAGGGTGCGTTCCTGACACGTTTTGAGGGGTTTTAGCAAAAAAAAAAATTTTCGACTACTCGAGCTCTCTGGCCCGTTCGGTGCACATTTTTGAAAAAAGCTAGGGAGCTGCCCCTAGGTTCGGGGTGTCACAAAATGTTGAAAAGTGGTTGAAAAACCACTATCCAGAATCGGATGTAGAATCATTAGACGAACTTAAAATTGTTCTACGACACCCATCTGCGACGTTTAGTATTCGAGTTATGGCCCGTACCAGGTCTGACCGAGCAATTTTTGTTCCGCGCACTTTGTGCACCGTACACGTTGATGTTTGTATGAAAAAGTACCCTACCTAGGGACGCGTAGAGCAAATTTGTACCCCCGGGCATGTTGTCGATTGACATTCTGGTTGCACTTTTCATCATCTAGGGTGCGTTCCTGACACGTTTTGAGGGGTTTTAGCAAAAAAAAAATTTTCGACTACTCGAGCTCTCTGGCCCGTTCGGTGCACATTTTTGAAAAAAGCTAGGGAGCTGCCCCTAGGTTCGGGGTGTCACAAAATGTTGAAAAGTGGTCGAAAAACCACTATCCAGAATCGGATGTAGAATCATTAGACGAACTTAAAATTGTTCTACGACACCCATCTGCGACGTTTAGTATTCGAGTTATGGCCCGTACCAGGTCTGACCGAGCAATTTTTGTTCCGCGCACTTTGTGCACCGTACACGTTGATGTTTGTATGAAAAAGTACCCTACCTAGGGACGCGTATAGCAAATTTGTACCCCCGGGCATGTTGTCGATTGACATTCTGGTTGCACTTTTCATCATCTAGGGTGCGTTCCTGACACGTTTTGAGGGGTTTTAGCAAAAAAAAAAATTTTCGACTACTCGAGCTCTCTGGCCCGTTCGGTGCACATTTTTGAAAAAAGCTAGGGAGCTGCCCCTAGGTTCGGGGGTGTCACAAAATGTTGAAAAGTGGTCGAAAAACCACTATCCAGAATCGGATGTAGAATCATTAGACGAACTTAAAATTGTTCTACGACAC
>NW_026902655.1:47500-52099 GCF_943734735.2 Anopheles gambiae | reverse complement strand
TGGATAGTGGTTTTTCGACCACTTTTCAACATTTTGTGACACCCCGAACCTAGGGCAGCTCCCTAGCTTTTTTCAAAAATGTGCACCGAACGGGCCAGAGAGCTCGAGTAGTCGAAATTTTTTTTTTTTGCTTAAACCCTCAAAACGTGTCAGGAACGCACCCTAGATGATGAAAAGTGCAACCAGAATGTCAATCGACAACATGCCCGGGGGTACAAATTTGCTCTACGCGTCCCTAGGTAGGGTACTTTTTCATACAAACATCAAAGTGTACGGTGCACAAAGTGCTCGGAACAAAAATTGCTCGGTCAGACCTACAAAGTGCTATATCTCGAATACTAAACGTCGCAGATGGGTGTCGTAGAACAATTTTAAGTTCGTCTAATGATTCTACATCCGATTCTGGATAGTGGTTTTTCGACCACTTTTCAACATTTTGTGACACCCCGAACCTAGGGGCAGCTCCCTAGCTTTTTTCAAAATGTGCACCGAACGGGCCAGAGAGCTCGAGTAGTCGAAAATTTTTTTTTTGCTAAAACCCCTCAAAACGTGTCAGGAACGCACCCTAGATGATGAAAAGTGCAACCAGAATGTCAATCGACAACATGCCCGGGGGTACAAATTTGCTCTACGCGTCCCTAGGTAGGGTACTTTTTCATACAAACATCAAAGTGTTCCGGTGCACAAAGTGCGCGGAACAAAAATTGCTCGGTCAGACCTGGTACGGGCCATAACTCGAATACTAAACGTCGCAGATGGGTGTCGTAGAACAATTTTAAGTTCGTCTAACGATTCTACATCCGATTCTGGATAGTGGTTTTTTCGACCACTTTTCAACATTTTGTGACACCCCGAACCTAGGGGCAGCTCCCTAGCTTTTTTCAAAAATGTGCACCGAACGGGCCAGAGAGCTCGAGTAGTCGAAATTTTTTTTTTTTTTGCTAAAACCCCTCAAAACGTGTCAGGAACGCACCCTAGATGATGAAAAGTGCAACCAGAATGTCAATCGACAACATGCCCGGGGGTACAAATTTGCTCTACGCGTCCCTAGGTAGGGTACTTTTTCATACAAACATCAACGTGTACGGTGCACAAAGTGCGCGGAACAAAATTGCTCGGTCAGACCTACAAAGTGTTATATATCTCGAATACTAAACGTCGCAGATGGGTGTCGTAGAACAATTTTAAGTTCGTCTAACGATTCTACATCCGATTCTGGATAGTGGTTTTTCGACCACTTTTCAACATTTTGTGACACCCCGAACCTAGGGGCAGCTCCCTAGCTTTTTTCAAAAATGTGCACCGAACGGGCCAGAGAGCTCGAGTAGTCGAAAATTTTTTTTTTGCTAAAACCCCTCAAAACGTGTCAGGAACGCACCCTAGATGATGAAAAGTGCAACCAGAATGTCAATCGACAACATGCCCGGGGGTACAAATTTGCTCTACGCGTCCCTAGGTAGGGTACTTTTTCATACAAACATCAAAGTGTACGGTGCACAAAGTGCGCAGGAACAAAAATTGCTCGGTCAGACCTGGTACGGGCCATAACTCGAATACTAAACGACCGCAGGATGGGTGTCGTAGAACAATTTTAAGTTCGTCTAACGATTCTACATCCGATTCTGGGATGGTAGGTTTTTCGACCCACTTTCAACATTTTGTGACACCCCGAACCTAGGGGCAGCTCCCTAGCTTTTTTCAAAATGTGCACCGAACGGGCCAGAGAGCTCGAGTAGTCGAAAAATTTTTTTTTTTGCTAAAACCCCTCAAACGTGTCAGGAACGGACCTAGATGATGAAAAGTGCAACCAGAATGTCAATCGACAACATGCCCGGGGGTACAAATTTGCTATACGCGTCCCTAGGTAGGGTACTTTTTCATACAAACATCAACGTGTACGGTGCACAAAGTGCGCGGAACAAAAATTGCTCGGTCAGACCTGGTACGGGCCATAACTCGAATACTAAACGTCGCAGATGGGTGTCGTAGAACATTTTAAGTTCGTCTAATGATTCTCATCCGATTCTGGATAGTGGTTTTTCGACCACTTTTCAACATTTTGTGACACCCCGAACCTAGGGGCAGCTCCCTAGCTTTTTTCAAAAATGTGCACCGAACGGGCCAGAGAGCTCGAGTAGTCGAAAATTTTTTTTTTTGCTAAAACCCCTCAAAACGTGTCAGGAACGCACCCTAGATGATGAAAAGTGCAACCAGAATGTCAATCGACAACATGCCCGGGGGTACAAATTTGCTATACGCGTCCCTAGGTAGGGTACTTTTCATACAAACATCAACGTGTACGGTGCACAAAGTGCGCGGAACAAAAATTGCTCGGTCAGACCTGGTACGGGCCATAACTCGAATACTAAACGTCGCAGATGGGTGTCGTAGAACAATTTTAAGTTCGTCTAATGATTCTACATCCGATTCTGGATAGTGGTTTTTCGACCACTTTTCAACATTTTGTGACACCCCGAACCTAGGGGCAGCTCCCTAGCTTTTTTTCAAAAATGTGCACCGAACGGGCCAGAGAGCTCGAGTAGTCGAAATTTTTTTTTTTGCTTAAACCCCTCAAAACGTGTAGAAAACTGATTTTAGATGATAAAAAGTGCAACCAGAACGTCAAACGACAACTTTGTTGGGGGTACCCTTTTTACTCTACGGGCCACTAGCTTAGGCGCGCCAACAGCGCTTTCCTCTCGGGTTCCCATTTTTTGCCCTCCTGGGATTATGATCATTTACTCATTGCCTTACTATAGGGAAGGTACCTTGCTTCGAGGTCAAAAATGAAGATTTCACCAATTCGTAGTTTTAACCTCTATTTAGTCGTAGGAGCATGGTTTGCAGTGTCCGTGGGTCATATAAGCCCCCGTTTGGGTCATACGTCCCCTCCCCGATGAAAATCGTCATATGACTATAGGCCGAACTTATGAAGCAAAAGTGGTGTCTGGTGGGTTCTGCCGATGATCTTAACCTATGATTTTGAGTTTCCACTCTTTCAAAACGTTTCCTGGAGCAGTACATCACGGGTCTACGGACCCAAAGACTTCGTTGCGATGGTTTCAAGCATAAAAGTTGTAACAGTTAAGGGTTTTTAATACGCGTATATTAAATCATTGCTTGAAACTAAGCTTCGTTGTCTTTAAACTCTGCAAGACCAATCGAACTTCTTAGGGAAACTCGAAGCATTCACGCTAAGCTGGTGGTGCAGGGCACATAGCGTGATGAAAACCGGGTTTCCCTACCAAATGTGGCATATTTTTTCCCTGAGAGCGAAGCTCAGACCCACGTAGGGGAGAGCGAAGTGGAACTTAAATGTTCAATGCAGCAAATGTTCGCCATGCGGATAAACAAGTTGGAATAGTTCAATGTAGTGTAATGCAAACACGAATCGCAAATAACGATACGGGACCCAGAAGCAATTCTGCGGATCCCTCGGGGAGTGGTGAGTTGATATAAATTAGAGGTGAAAGTCCAAGTTGTTCGGGCTCCGGCTCGGCAGCCGATACGAGGTTCCTGTTGAGCTTGTTTGTACATCGCGCAGAGGCGCCGTTCGGTTCTAGCAATGATTCCCGCCACCATGTTCCATGCGTGCAGAGATCCGTTAGAGCTCGTTCAATGTGTCCCGCCGTGATTACGAAAAAGTCCAACAGTGACTTAGTTGGGTGTGCGTCAAGTAATCGCGCAGAGATGCCGATCGGTTCCTAGCAATGTTTCCCGTCACAAGGTGGTATTGGCACCTGTGCAGAGTGGCCGTTAGCAATGTCTCCCGTATCACGGTGGTGTACCATCACTAGTGCAGAGTGACCGCTAGCAATGTCTCCCGTCACAAGGTGGTAGCCCAGAAGTGCAGAGAAGCCGCTGTAGCAAAGTCTCCCGTATCACGTTGGAGTTCTTCCACTAGTGCAGAGAGATCGCTGAACCGTTCAATGTGTCCCGTCGTGGTGTGCTTGTACCGAGCACGTAGGATACACCTTGCTTTGTTGGTTTGGGATAGGAGTGGTCGCGCAACTGCCTCCACGCCGCAGAGTGCCAGTTCGGATTGAAGGTCAACTTTAGCCGTTCAATGCATCAGTCGGTGGGTGTTCAGATGGCATCACAACTTCCCCTAGGTGCTCAAGTTGGCTGGGTTGTAAAGCATGTACACATGCGCAGAGTATCGTGCGTACTAGCAAAGTCTCCCGTCACGGTGGTTACGCATGAGTTCCATGCAGTGCAGAGAGATCGTTAGTGCGTGCAATGTACCAGTCGATGTGTCGTACCGGCATACAACCCCGCTTAGAGGCCCGTCACTCGAAGAGGACAAGAAAGAGTGCGCAGAGTGCCGTACCGGCATAGCAATGTCTCCAGACATACGTTGGGACACCCGACGCAGTGCAGAGAGATCCGCTAGCCGTGTGCAATGCATCCGACGTTGCCTGCTTGTGCAGTCTATCGAGTGGCGCCAACGGACGCTCTGGCGTCACAGAACAAATCTCGGTGGTCACGGGGGACTTGCGCCTCGCGTGATCAAGAGTGTAGTTCGTGTTCAAGCAATTGACTCGAATTCTGGTTGATCCTACCAGTGATATACGCTCGTCTCAAAGGTTAAGCCATGCA
>NW_026902655.1:37500-40000 GCF_943734735.2 Anopheles gambiae | reverse complement strand
GTTAAGGTAGTCAGTAAGGCTTTGAAGGGTTTAATGATAGTTGACATAGGTGATATGCGAGTGGTTAGCGTTTACGCGCCACCTAGATTTAGTATGGAAGAGTTTCAGAACATGTTGGATAACACGGTAATGGCCGTAACCGGTATCCACAAATTCGTTATCGGGGGGGACTTCAACGCTTGGTCAGCAAGTTGGAACAACCAACTTGGCGAGCGTGGAGAAACCCAGAAACGAAGAGGTGAGTTGGTCTTATCAACCTTTGCGCAGATTGACGCAATTTTATTGAACGACGGCAGCGCCCCAACTTATGTTGGACCAGGGCGTACGTCAGTAGTCGATCTTACTTTTGCGAGCAGAACAATTGCAAGATCATTTAAGTGGGAGGTGTTATCTAGCTATATGAACTCTGATCATCGTGCAATACGAATAGATCTTGAGACGCAAAGCGTGCGTAACTTGTCCCGACCCATAACGGGATGGAGCATCAAGTATTTTAGCAAAGATATATTTGAAGTTATGATGCAAGCCGCTTTTGAGACCGAGGTCACAACAAGCGAACACTTAATGCGTATACTTGTCATGGCGTGTAATGCTACCATGACCAAGCGTAAGAGGTACACTCCTAACAAGAGTGCATTTTGGTGGACGTTAGAGATTGAGGCACTTCGCAAAGAGTGCAAACACCGCGATCGATTAGCGCAAAGAGCATTCAATACTGATCTCTATTCTTCTTTTAGGGACGAGTTCAAGGTGGCAAGGAATGCCCTCAAGCGATTGATCAAGCATACCCGACAGAGGAAGTGGAAAGAGTTCCTGGGAACAGCGAACAACGCATCATTTGGTATTGTATATCATACGTTCAAGAAAGTGGCCGAGGGTTCGATTGGACCCCGAACCATGACATTGGACGAGTTTAGGGAAGTGGTGAGCGAGCTTTTTCCTACTCACCCAAACACGGTGTGGTCTGAATATCGTATCGATCAGCCACGAGAGTTTGAAAGGGTAACTAATGATGAGATTCTTGCGGTTGCCAGGAGACTACCCAACAAGAAGGCGCCGGGACCAGATGGTATCCCGAATGAGGCGCTGAAAGTTGGTATGTTGACTGCAACCGATGCATTTTGCAGGGTTTACCAAGGCTGTTTAGAGAACGCGAAGTTCCCCGATGAGTGGAAAAGGCAGAGGTTGGTGTTAATACCGAAGCCGAACAAACCACCAGGGGAACCGGGTTCGGTACGCCCCATTTGTCTATTAGATGGGGCAGGTAAAGGTCTAGAACGCATCATAGTGCAACGGTTAAATGCACACATCGAGGAGGTCAACGGACTGTCTGATGACCAATTTGGTTTCAGAAGTCGTCGATCAACGGTTGATGCGATTCAACGGGTAGTGGACATTGTTTCGGTAGCTAGAAGCAGAAACCGATACAGTGGACGGTATTGTGCAGTTGTTACATTAGATGTTACTAATGCTTTCAACAGTGCTTCGTGGTTGGCGATTGCAAATGCTTTACAGAGAATTAACACTCCTAAGTATCTTTATGATATCATTGGTGATTATTTTAGGAATCGTGTGCTGATGTATGATACCACAGATGGACCGGCAGAGATTGCAGTCACATCGGGTGTACCTCAAGGCTCGGTACTTGGCCCAACGTTATGGAACCTCATGTACGACGGAGTCCTACGAGTTGCAATGGTGGAAGGTGCACGGATTATCGGCTATGCAGACGATATAGTATTGTTGGTGGAAGGTAATTGTGTTGATGATATTGAAATTCTCGTTTCCAGCCAGATTCGCATCATCGACAGATGGATGACCGACAACGGATTAAAGATAGCCCCGACCAAGACCGAGTTCATTATGGTCAGTTCCCATCAGAGGATACAACATGGGGCTATCAGGGTAGGTGATCACGTAGTACATTCGTCGCGCAGCTTAAAGTATTTGGGGATGGTCTTAGATGACCGCCTCGATTACACTTCACACATCAGGTATGCGGTGGAGAGAGCGACGAAGCTATGGACCACCTTGGTAAGGATGATGCCTAATAAGGCAGGTCCGAGTAGTAATGCTAGGCGAGCAATTGCTCTTACTGTTGTGGCGAAGGTCCGGTATGCCTCGCCCATTTGGTGTCATACCCTTAGATTTGCTAACCGTAGACAATGGCTACGTCGGTTTTACCGGCCAGTAGTCCAGCGAGTTATCTCTTCTTTCAGGACAACTTCTCACGATGCAGTCTGCGTGCTTGCGGGAATGATCCCGCTGCATCTCCTCCTGGACGAGGACTCCAGGACTTTTCATCGGAGACGAGCAGAGAACATCGCCGGATCGGTTGCACGTAACATGGAACGTGTCACAACTATGGAACGATGGCAACGAGAATGGGATGAGAGTGCTCACGGTCGGTGGACATACCGTCTCATACCCGACGTCAACAGATGGATAAGTAGAAGATTTGGTGGTGTAGATTTCTTTCTTTCTCAGTTTCTTTCCAGCC
>NW_026902655.1:27500-32500 GCF_943734735.2 Anopheles gambiae | reverse complement strand
ATTGCTCGGTCAGACCTACAAAGTGCTATATCTCGAATACTAAACGTCGCAGATGGGTGTCGTAGAACAATTTTAAGTTCGTCTAATGATTCTACATCCGATTCTGGATAGTGGTTTTTCGACCACTTTTCAACATTTTGTGACACCCCGAACCTAGGGGCAGCTCCCTAGCTTTTTTCAAAAATGTGCACCGAACGGGCCAGAGAGCTCGAGTAGTCGAAAATTTTTTTTTTGCTAAAACCCCTCAAAACGTGTCAGGAACGCACCCTAGATGATGAAAAGTGCAACCAGAATGTCAATCGACAACATGCCCGGGGGTACAAATTTGCTCTACGCGTCCCTAGGTAGGGTACTTTTTCATACAAACATCAAAGTGTACGGTGCACAAAGTGCGCGGAACAAAAATTGCTCGGTCAGACCTACAAAGTGTTATATATCTCGAATACTAAACGTCGCAGATGGGTGTCGTAGAACAATTTTAAGTTCGTCTAATGATTCTACATCCGATTCTGGATAGTGGTTTTTCGACCACTTTTCAACATTTTGTGACACCCCGAACCTAGGGGCAGCTCCCTAGCTTTTTTCAAAAATGTGCACCGAACGGGCCAGAGAGCTCGAGTAGTCGAAATTTTTTTTTTTTGCTAAAACCCCTCAAAACGTGTCAGGAACGCACCCTAGATGATGAAAAGTGCAACCAGAATGTCAATCGACAACATGCCCTGGGGTACAAATTTGCTATACGCGTCCCTAGGTAGGGTACTTTTTCATACAAACATCAACGTGTACGGTGCACAAAGTGCGCGGAACAAAAATTGCTCGGTCAGACCTGGTACGGGCCATAACTCGAATACTAAACGTCGCAGATGGGTGTCGTAGAACAATTTTAAGTTCGTCTAATGATTCTACATCCGATTCTGGATAGTGGTTTTTCGACCACTTTTCAACATTTTGTGACACCCCGAACCTAGGGGCAGCTCCCTAGCTTTTTTCAAAAATGTGCACCGAACGGGCCAGAGAGCTCGAGTAGTCGAAAATTTTTTTTTTGCTAAAACCCCTCAAAACGTGTCAGGAACGCACCCTAGATGATGAAAAGTGAAACCAGAATGTCAATCGACAACATGCCCGGGGGTACAAATTTGCTCTACGCGTCCCTAGGTAGGGTACTTTTTCATACAAACATCAACGTGTACGGTGCACAAAGTGCGCGGAACAAAAATTGCTCGGTCAGACCTGGTACGGGCCATAACTCGAATACTAAACGTCGCAGATGGGTGTCGTAGAACAATTTTAAGTTCGTCTAATGATTCTACATCCGATTCTGGATAGTGGTTTTTCAACCACTTTTCAACATTTTGTGACACCCCGAACCTAGGGGCAGCTCCCTAGCTTTTTTCAAAAATGTGCACCGAACGGGCCAGAGAGCTCGAGTAGTCGAAAATTTTTTTTTTGCTAAAACCCCTCAAAACGTGTCAGGAACGCACCCTAGATGATGAAAAGTGCAACCAGAATGTCAATCGACAACATGCCCGGGGGTACAAATTTGCTATACGCGTCCCTAGGTAGGGTACTTTTTCATACAAACATCAACGTGTACGGTGCACAAAGTGCGCGGAACAAAAATTGCTCGGTCAGACCTGGTACGGGCCATAACTCGAATACTAAACGTCGCAGATGGGTGTCGTAGAACAATTTTAAGTTCGTCTAATGATTCTACATCCGATTCTGGATAGTGGTTTTTCGACCACTTTTCAACATTTTGTGACACCCCGAACCTAGGGGCAGCTCCCTAGCTTTTTTCAAAAATGTGCACCGAACGGGCCAGAGAGCTCGAGTAGTCGAAAATTTTTTTTTTTGCTAAAACCCCTCAAAACGTGTCAGGAACGCACCCTAGATGATGAAAAGTGCAACCAGAATGTCAATCGACAACATGCCCGGGGGTACAAATTTGCTATACGCGTCCCTAGGTAGGGTACTTTTTCATACAAACATCAACGTGTACGGTGCACAAAGTGCGCGGAACAAAAATTGCTCGGTCAGACCTGGTACGGGCCATAACTCGAATACTAAACGTCGCAGATGGGTGTCGTAGAACAATTTTAAGTTCGTCTAATGATTCTACATCCGATTCTGGATAGTGGTTTTTCGACCACTTTTCAACATTTTGTGACACCCCGAACCTAGGGGCAGCTCCCTAGCTTTTTTCAAAAATGTGCACCGAACGGGCCAGAGAGCTCGAGTAGTCGAAAATTTTTTTTTTTGCTAAAACCCCTCAAAACGTGTCAGGAACGCACCCTAGATGATGAAAAGTGCAACCAGAATGTCAATCGACAACATGCCCGGGGGTACAAATTTGCTATACGCGTCCCTAGGTAGGGTACTTTTTCATACAAACATCAACGTGTACGGTGCACAAAGTGCGCGGAACAAAAATTGCTCGGTCAGACCTGGTACGGGCCATAACTCGAATACTAAACGTCGCAGATGGGTGTCGTAGAACAATTTTAAGTTCGTCTAATGATTCTACATCCGATTCTGGATAGTGGTTTTTCGACCACTTTTCAACATTTTGTGACACCCCGAACCTAGGGGCAGCTCCCTAGCTTTTTTCAAAAATGTGCACCGAACGGGCCAGAGAGCTCGAGTAGTCGAAAATTTTTTTTTTTGCTAAAACCCCTCAAAACGTGTCAGGAACGCACCCTAGATGATGAAAAGTGCAACCAGAATGTCAATCGACAACATGCCCGGGGGTACAAATTTGCTATACGCGTCCCTAGGTAGGGTACTTTTTCATACAAACATCAACGTGTACGGTGCACAAAGTGCGCGGAACAAAAATTGCTCGGTCAGACCTGGTACGGGCCATAACTCGAATACTAAACGTCGCAGATGGGTGTCGTAGAACAATTTTAAGTTCGTCTAATGATTCTACATCCGATTCTGGATAGTGGTTTTTCGACCACTTTTCAACATTTTGTGACACCCCGAACCTAGGGGCAGCTCCCTAGCTTTTTTCAAAAATGTGCACCGAACGGGCCAGAGAGCTCGAGTAGTCGAAATTTTTTTTTTTGCTTAAACCCCTCAAAACGTGTAGAAAACTGATTTTAGATGATAAAAAGTGCAACCAGAACGTCAAACGACAACTTTGTTGGGGGTACCCTTTTTACTCTACGGGCCACTAGCTTAGGCGCGCCAACAGCGCTTTCCTCTCGGGTTCCCATTTTTTGCCCTCCTGGGATTATGATCATTTACTCATTGCCTACTATAGGGAAGGTACCTTGCTTCGAGGTCAAAAATGAAGATTTCACCAAATCGTAGTTTTAACCTCTATTTAGTCGTAGGAGCATGGTTTGCAGTGTCCGTGGGTCATATAAGCCCCCGTTTGGGTCATACGTCCCCTCCCCGATGAAAATCGTCATATGACTATAGGCCGAACTTATGAAGCAAAAGTGGTGTCTGGTGGGTTCTGCCGATGATCTTAACCTATGATTTTGAGTTTCCACTCTTTCAAAACGTTTCCTGGAGCAGTACATCACGGGTCTACGGACCCAAAGACTTCGTTGCGATGGTTTCAAGCATAAAAGTTGTAACAGTTAAGGGTTTTTAATACGCGTATATTAAATCATTGCTTGAAACTAAGCTTCGTTGTCTTTAAACTCTGCAAGACCAATCGAACTTCTTAGGGAAACTCGAAGCATTCACGCTAAGCTGGTGGTGCAGGGCACATAGCGTGATGAAACCGGGTTTCCCTACCAAATGTGGCATATTTTTTCCCTGAGAGCGAAGCTCAGACCCACGTAGGGGAGAGCGAAGTGGAACTTAAATGTTCAATGCAGCAAATGTTCGCCATGCGGATAAACAAGTTGGAATAGTTCAATGTAGTGTAATGCAAACACGAATCGCAAATAACGATACGGGACCCAGAAGCAATTCTGCGGATCCCTCGGGGAGTGGTGAGTTGATATAAATTAGAGGTGAAAGTCCAAGTTGTTCGGGCTCCGGCTCGGCAGCCGATACGAGGTTCCTGTTGAGCTTGTTTGTACATCGCGCAGAGGCGCCGTTCGGTTCTAGCAATGATTCCCGCCACCATGTTCCATGCGTGCAGAGATCCGTTAGAGCTCGTTCAATGTGTCCCGCCGTGATTACGAAAAAGTCCAACAGTTGACTTAGTTGGGTGTGCGTCAAGTAATCGCGCAGAGATGCCGATCGGTTCCTAGCAATGTTTCCCGTCACAAGGTGGTATTGGCACCTGTGCAGAGTGGCCGTTAGCAATGTCTCCCGTATCACGGTGGTGTACCATCACTAGTGCAGAGTGACCGCTAGCAATGTCTCCCGTCACAAGGTGGTAGCCCAGAAGTGCAGAGAAGCCGCTGTAGCAAAGTCTCCCGTATCACGTTGGAGTTCTTCCACTAGTGCAGAGAGATCGCTGAACCGTTCAATGTGTCCCGTCGTGGTGTGCTTGTACCGAGCACGTAGGATACACCTTGCTTTGTTGGTTTGGGATAGGAGTGGTCGCGCAACTGCCTCCACGCCGCAGAGTGCCAGTTCGGATTGAAGGTCAACTTTAGCCGTTCAATGCATCAGTCGGTGGGTGTTCAGATGGCATCACAACTTCCCCTAGGTGCTCAAGTTGGCTGGGTTGTAAAGCATGTACACATGCGCAGAGTATCGTGCGTACTAGCAAAGTCTCCCGTCACGGTGGTTACGCATGAGTTCCATGCAGTGCAGAGAGATCGTTAGTGCGTGCAATGTACCAGTCGATGTGTCGTACCGGCATACAACCCCGCTTAGAGGCCCGTCACTCGAAGAGGACAAGAAAGAGTGCGCAGAGTGCCGTACCGGCATAGCAATGTCTCCAGACATACGTTGGGACACCCGACGCAGTGCAGAGAGATCCGCTAGCCGTGTGCAATGCATCCGACGTTGCCTGCTTGTGCAGTCTATCGAGTGGCGCCAACGGACGCTCTGGCGTCACAGAACAAATCTCGGTGGTCACGGGGGAC
>NW_026902655.1:7500-20000 GCF_943734735.2 Anopheles gambiae | reverse complement strand
ATCTGCGGATATAGTGTTGATTGCAGATCCGTATCTGGCAACAACCAACGTCAAAGTGTTACGCAATGACGATAACACAGCAGCGGTAGTGGTTAACGCGGACTTACCAGTTAAGGTAGTCAGTAAGGCTCTGAAGGGTTTAATGATAGTTGACATAGGTGATATGCGAGTGGTTAGCGTTTACGCGCCACCTAGATTTAGTATGGAAGAGTTTCAGAATATGTTGGATAACACGGTAATGGCCGTAACCGGTATCCACAAATTCGTTATCGGGGGGGACTTCAACGCTTGGTCAGCAAGTTGGAACAACCAACTTGGCGAGCGTGGAGAAACCCAGAAACGAAGAGGTGAGTTGGTCTTATCAACCTTTGCGCAGATTGACGCAATTTTATTGAACGACGGCAGCACCCCAACTTATGTTGGACCAGGGCGTACGTCAGTAGTTGATCTTACTTTTGCGAGCAGAACAGTTGCAAGATCATTTCAGTGGGAGGTGTTATCTAGCTATATGAACTCTGATCATCGTGCAATACGAATAGATCTTGAGACGCAAAGCGTGCGTAACTTGTCCCGACCCATAACGGGATGGAGCATCAAGTATTTCAGCAAAGATATATTTGAAGTTATGATGCAAGCCGCTTTTGAGACCGAGGTCACAACAAGCGAAGACTTAATGCGTATACTTGTCACGGCGTGTAATGCGACGATGACTAAGCGTAAGAGGTACACTCCTAACAAGAGTGCATTTTGGTGGACGTTAGAGATTGAGGCACTTCGCAAAGAGTGCAAACACCGCGATCGATTAGCGCAAAGAGCATTCAATACTGATCTCTATTCTTCTTTTAGGGACGAGTTCAAGGTGGCAAGGAATGCCCTCAAGCGATTGATCAAGCATACCCGACAGAGGAAGTGGAAAGAGTTCCTGGGAACAGCGAACAACGCATCATTTGGTATTGTATATCATACGTTCAAGAAAGTGGCCGAGGGTTCGATTGGACCCCGAACCATGACATTGGACGAGTTTAGGGAAGTGGTGAGCGAGCTTTTTCCTACTCACCCAAACACGGTGTGGCCTGAATATCGTATCGATCAGCCACGAGAGTTTGAAAGAATTACTAATGATGAGATTCTTGCGGTTGCCAGGAGACTACCCAACAAGAAGGCGCCGGGACCAGATGGTATCCCGAATGAGGCGCTGAAAGTTGGTATGTTGACTGCAACCGCTGCATTTTGCAGGGTTTACCAAGGCTGTTTAGAGAACGCGAAGTTCCCCGATGAGTGGAAAAGGCAGAGGTTGGTGCTAATACCGAAGCCGAACAAACCACCAGGGGAACCGGGTTCAGTTCGCCCCATTTGTCTATTAGACGGGGCAGGTAAAGGTCTCGAACGCATCATAGTGCAACGGCTAAATGCACACATCGAGGAGGTCAACGGACTGTCTGACGACCAATTTGGTTTCAGAAGTCGTCGATCTACAGTTGATGCGATTCAACGGGTAGTGGACATTGTTTCGGTAGCTAGAAGTAGAAACAGATACAGTGGACGGTATTGTGCAGTTGTTACATTAGATGTTACTAATGCTTTTAACAGTGCTTCATGGTTGGCGATTGCAAATGCATTACAGAGAATTAACACTCCTAAGTATCTTTATGATATCATTGGTGATTATTTTAGGAATCGTGTGCTGATGTATGATACCACAGATGGACCGGCAGAGATTGCAGTCACATCGGGTGTACCTCAAGGCTCGGTACTTGGCCCAACGTTATGGAACCTCATGTACGACGGAGTCCTACGAGTTGCAATGGTGGAAGGTGCACGGATTATCGGCTATGCAGACGATATAGTATTGTTGGTGGAAGGTAATTGTGTTGATGATATTGAAATTCTCGTTTCCAGCCAGATTCGCATCATCGACAGATGGATGACCGACAACGGATTAAAGATAGCCCCGACCAAGACCGAGTTTATCATGGTCAGTTCCCATCAGAGGGTACAGCATGGGGCTATCAGGGTAGGTGATCACGTAGTACATTCGTCGCGCAGCTTAAAGTATTTGGGGATGGTCTTAGATGACCGCCTCGATTACACTTCACACATCAGGTATGCGGTGGAGAGAGCGACGAAGCTATGGACCACCTTGGTAAGGATGATGCCTAATAAGGCAGGTCCGAGTAGTAATGCTAGGCGAGCAATTGCTCTTACTGTTGTGGCGAAGGTCCGGTATGCCTCGCCCATTTGGTGTCATACCCTTAGATTTGCTAACCGTAGACAATGGCTACGTCGGTTTTACCGGCCAGTAGTCCAGCGAGTTATCTCTTCTTTCAGGACAACTTCTCACGATGCAGTCTGCGTGCTTGCGGGAATGATCCCGCTGCATCTCCTCCTGGACGAGGACTCCAGGACTTTTCATCGGAGACGAGCAGAGAACATCGCCGGATCGGTTGCACGTAACATGGAACGTGTCACAACTATGGAACGATGGCAACGAGAATGGGACGAGAGTGTTCACGGTCGGTGGACATACCGTCTCATACCCGACGTCAACAGATGGATAAGTAGAAGATTTGGTGGTGTAGATTTCTTTCTTTCTCAGTTTCTTTCCAGCCATGGCTTCTACGCCTACCAGCTTCACCGGATGCAGTTAACGGGTTCGCCGCTATGCGATGCGTGCGAGGAACCTGAGGACGCCGAACACACGATATTCCATTGTGTACGTCATCGTGAACTGATCATCAGACTTCAGCATCAAGTCGACGAAGAGTTAACGCCGGAGAACATCATCGAAGTTATGTCTGCTAACAGATATAACTGGAGCATGGTTCATCAAGCGGTACGGACGATTATGATTCGACAACAACATCGAAGACACGTCATCGAACGAGGCGAACGACGTGCTTTGCTCGCCAACATCCAGTTGGCCTTGCAGAGCAGCGACAGTGACGACGAGTAACGACAAGGATTCATCGTAGTTCATCGTAGCTTCATCGCCGAGGGCTAGACAGTGGCTAATCACCACTGTTGGAAGCCATTCGTTGCCTGGGATGATGGACATCCACCGCCCGAGTGACGTCGATACCCTAACGGGTGATCCACTCGGGGCCGGTTGAAGGCACGGAGGGGTTTTAGTGAGTAAGAATCTCACACTACCGGGGTTGATCACCCAGGTGTCTTATGCAAGATTTCCCCTTCGATAACAAAAAAAAAAAAAAAAAAAAAAAGGTAGCCAAATGCCAGACATCATCGGACAGCCGAACGGAGCGGACGTGTTCTCACCTCGCTCCCGCTCGACACCAGAGTTCTACTGAACATTTTATACCCGGAGGCCCCGCCGCTACGGTATAAATTTGCTCGGTGCTCTGCTCATCCGCTCAGTCTTCATCCAGCCTTCGAGACGGCGTTACGCTGCCCAAATACCCAGCGCTCAGTGTTAGTGAATAATTTTGTGTGTGTGTGAAAGTGTCAGTATTCTTTTAACCGTTGACGAGGAAGGTCGTGCTTCTGCTAGTCTCAGTTTCTAGAGTGCTTGATACAGTGTGTGTGTTTGTGTGTAGTGCTGTGTTGTGTTCTGTGTTAGCAATTCCAACCGTTATTAGCATCGCCTTCTGCGTTTATTATTCTAATTGTTTTTGCCGTCGGCTTTTTTCCTTCGGCATTGTAGCATCACCTTCTGTGTATTTTAATTTATTTGATTTTGCCGTCGGCTTTTTTCCCGTCGGCATTTTAACATCACCTTCTGTGTAATTATTTTATTTTAAAATTGTCGTCGGCTTTTTTCCCGTCCGCATTTAAGCATCACCTTCTGTGTATATATTTTATTTTAATTTTGCCGTCGGCTCTTTTCCCGTCAGCACACTAGCATCACCTTCTGTGTATTTATTTTATTTTAATTTTACCGTCGGATTTTTTCCCGTCGGCACACTAGCATCACCTTCTGTGCGTATTTTAATTTATTTTATTTGGTCGTCAGCATTTTTCCCGTCGGCATTTCTGCAAGTGTTTTAAATTAAAATTATTTTAGCGTTGGAATTGTTGACCGGTGCCATAAGTGCTACGTGTGAGTGAAGTGAAGTGATTCTGGGCCTTGAAGACTCCGATTGCTATTTTAATTAAGCCTTCTGCAAATATTATTTTTAAATAACCCACAACTGCCATTGGGAAATTAGCATCGCCTTCAGCGTTATTATTTAACTGCCTTCTGCATATTTATTTAAATATTATTCTTGAATTAGCATCACCTTCAGTGCCATATTAACTTAAAAATAATTTTATATAAGCCTTCTGCAATAATTGTGATTTAATTTCTCTTTACATATATTATCTAGAATCACCTTCAGTGTATTGAATATATTTTAGCCTTCTGCAAAATACAAAATATTAATTAATTTCTTTTAAAAACAAGTGCCTAAAGAAAATATTGTTATTTAGCATCGCCTCTGCGTTTTATTTAAAATAAGCTTTCGTTGACGACTTCGGTCGGAATCACTAGTGTTGTGTGTGTTGTGTGTGTGAATAAGTGAAGTGATTCCGTGTTTTGATAACTCCGATCGCAATTTGTTCTAAGCCTTCTGCAAATTTAAATTTAATTCTACAAACCCACATTTGCCGACGGGAATTTAGCATCGCCTTCAGCGTTTTTTAATAACTGCCTTCTGCAGAAAATTTAAATTAATAATTAAGAAAATTCCAAAATAAGATAAATTAGCATTGCCTTCTGCAGTTCAAATATAATATTTTTATTAAATAAATAAGCCTTCTGCATTGGTAACCTATTTAAAAAGTTTCCTTTTAATTTTGTCTATAGAATCACCCTCAGTGTTCAGATAAAATTTCAAATCATTCAACTTATCCTTGATATTATTTTAAATTAACTTTAAATTGCCCATATAAATTATTTTATACTAATAGCATTGCCTTCTGCATTTTAATAAATTAACTAAGCCTTCTGCATCAAGCTTTCGTTGAGACTTCGGCCGGAATCACTAGTGTGTGTGTGTGTGAAAAGTGAAGTGTTCTTGTGTTGACCGTTCCGATTGCCATAAGCCTTCTGCATTTAATTTTATTTTAATTTTTTATTAAATTGCCTTTTTATAAATCCCAGTTTGCCGTCGGGAAATTAGCAGCGCCCTCCGCGTAGAAATAAAATTCCTTTCTATCAGTTGCCTTCTGCAAAACATTTTATGATTTTTAACAAATATATTATTTTAGTTAACGGTTTGCCCCTAGAAATTCAATTTATTATATCAAGCCCTCAGCAAACAAAATTATTTTATTAAATCGCCCTCCGCAAGAACAAACTTTGAATTTAAAAATATTATTAGACAATTAGTTTATTAGCATCGCCATCTGCGTAATTAATTAAACTAAGCCTTCAGCAAATAAGCTTTCGTTGAGCGGTCCGCGAGAACATTGTGCTTAGTGTGTGCTGTGTGCGAGATTCCCGATTCCATCTGTTCCGGCGACGAGATTTTCTCAAAGCGGCGTAGAAACATCGAGAGTTTTCAAACCGGCAAATAGTTTAAAGTTTTTATAGAGTAGAATTTGAAATCCCATTTACAACCTAACCCAATCTCAATTAGCTCCCCAACTAAACCTTATTATATAAAACTGCATTTATTTTCTTTTTTCGATTCTCTCTCCCCCTCAGCATTAAATCTCATAATATATATAAAAAACTAACAATAGAAATAGTTTTTCAAAACACTTCACAAACATATTTTGAACCACCATTCGTAAAGTAGAAAAATTTCCCAAACCAGTAGAACTAACAATTTCAATTTTCAAAATCTATCCTTACCAAATTTCAAAACTCTCGTAAAACTAACAAAATAATCTCCAGTGTAGAGCGTAGAGTAAAGTGACCGGAAACCATTTTACCTGTATCCCGTAGCATAGCCAAAAATATAACGGGACACTTGGTCCATTTTACCTGTAACGTTGAAGCACACACGTCTCCTCACGTAGTTTGTCACTTTTAAGCACTCTTAAATTTCATTCATTTCATTCATTTCATTCATTTCATTCAAATCTCGAAAACTCTGAAAAAACTTAAATTTCACATAGAAAGCCTTCTGCGAAAATTTTAAAATTATCCCCAGTTCAGTTTTTATCCATGAGCAAATTATTTTCAATTAAAAAAAAAAAAATATTTATTTAATTTTTTCACTCAAATATTTAAACGAATAATTGTTAAAAAATCCTTTATTTAAAATAATTAACTTACATCGCCTTAAGCACAATAGAGCAAATTAATAAATTACAATTTCAAATTCAACGCTCAACAATTAGACAAGCATACTTTCCATCACAATCCAATTAGTTATATTCCCTTACAAAATTTAATCTCAATTATTTAATACATTTATACACTTTGTATTAGTTTTCATATAAAATAATTTAACAAATTCTAATATTTACCAACAAATTTCCAATAACTTCTTTTAAATAATAATTCGTCTTCTCCAACCATAACCAATAACCCTTTTACAAGCAGAAGTTAAATAATCACGTAGTTATTTTTTCTCCCGGTTCTTTGCATGTAAAAAAAAAAAAAATTAATGAATTTAAATAGTTTAAATAATTATTAATATTAATTAATTTAAAAATAACAAAATAGTTTGAATTGACATTTCAACACTTGACATTTGACGTTGACATATAATCAAACTGACAGCTCAATATATCTGACACCTAACGTCACCTTGACATCTTGAATTGGTTGACAGCTATAATTTAAATTCTTTGACAGTTGCAACCGATTAAATAATAATTTAAAAAATCAATTAATTATATTTAACCAACTAAGTTAAATTAAAATTTCGTTCCTGAAGTTACAATTTGTTACATAATAATAAACTTTAAATTCCTTGTATATTTCCCAATATCATTCGATTAATTAAAAATTTTAATATCCAACTTAAAGATACCTTTAATTTTTGAAAAGACACACAACAGTAAAAAAAAAATCAAACCACCATTCGTAAAGTAGAATAATTCCCCAAACCAGTAGAACTAACAATTTAAATTTTCAAAATCTATCCTAACCAAATTTCAAAACTCTCGTAAAACTAACAAACAAATCTCCAGTAAGGGAGCGTAGAGCAAGGTGACTGGAAAGCCATTTTACCTGTATCCCGTAGCATAGACAAAAATATAACGGGACATTTGGTCCATTTTACCTGTAATGTTGAAGCACACACGTCTCCTCACGTAGTTTGTCACTTTTAAGCACTCTTAAATTTCATTCATTTCATTCATCTCATTCAAATCTCGAAAACTCTGAAAAAACTGAAATTACACATAGAAAGCCATCTGCGAATATTTTAATATTATCCCTAATTCATTTTCTATCCATGAGCAAATTATTTTCAATTTAAAATAAAATTAATGTTTAATTTTTTTTCACTCGAATATTTAAACGAATAATTGTTTTAAAAAAATCCTTTGTTTAAAATAATTAACTTACAACGCCATAAGCACAATAGAGCAAATTAATAAATTACAATTTCAAATTCAACGCTCAACAATTAGACAAGCATACTTTCCATCACAATCCAATTAGTTATATTCCCTTACAAAATCAAATCTCAATTATTTAATACATTTATACACTTTGTATTAGTTTTCATATAAAATAATTTAACAAATTCTAATATTTACCAACAAATTTCCAATAACTTCTTTTAAATAGTAATTCGTCTTCTTCAACCATAACCAATAACTCTTTAATAAGTAGAAGTTTTAATAATCACGTAGTTATTTTTTCTCCTGGTTCTGTGCATGTATTAAAAAAAAAAATTATTAGTTTTCTGATTTAAATAATTTAAATAATTATTAATAATAAATTCTCTTAATAATAACAAAATAGTTTGATTTGACATTTTAACACTTGACATCTAACGTTGACACACAATTAATTTGACAGCTCAAAATATCTGACACCTAACGTCATCTTGACATCTTAAATTGGTTGACAGTTATAATTAAAATTCTTTGCAGTTGCAACCGATTAAATAATAATTTAAAAAATCAATTATTTATATTCAACCAATTAAATTAAATTAAAATCGCTTATGCTTAAGTAACAATTTATTACACAATAATAAATTCAATTCTATTAATCCTTAAATACACAACTTCATACCCTGTTGACATTTAAATTGTTTGGACAGCTTGTTTAAACCTAACATTTACCGTTATTGACAACAAATAGACTGACAGCTATTAAACTAAAATTTTAATCTCGGAAAACTCTTTCATGTTATGGAATTCCCCTTTTTCTAAATTTAATTAAAGTTTACTTAAATCCGCTTCCAATCATTTAATTCGCTTCCTAAGCTTTTTCTTTTAATTATCAATACCATCTAACCCAGTAAATACTTTCTCCGTTGCATCAATTTGAAAATAACTTTAATCATCTTATTTGATTATTCCCATGACATTAAATTGCATCCATTAGACATTGACGTAAAACATCACGGTACCATTGACACTCAAATAGATTTGACAATTTATCAATAACTTGAATGACAGTGACATCAAACGTCTCATCATATTGACAAAAAAGTAATTGACAATTTGATTACAGCGCAAAATCCATTGACATCTAACGTTTCTAAACTTGACAATAAATTCATTTTCCCGTTTAAATTAAAATTTTGACATTAAAATTCATCCCTATTCTGACAATAATTACTTAATTAATCAATCAATCAACCTACTTGCGAAATTCCTTAGAAAATCAGTAGACAGTCATAATAACCCTCATAGAATTTAACCGTAGAAACTAACCGGTAGTAAAATGGTGATGAACACACGCTCCACTTTAGCTCGTAGAAGTAGTCCCTCGAAGGCAGTGACGAGTAGATATTCCGTCCGCCGTAGCTCGCTGGGAACGATGTCCCCGTCTAAGGCTTCGGCCACCAGCTTTGGTAGACGGGCATCAACAACCCAGCTGATGGCTTCCAAGGCACCTGCCCTACGAAGAGCTTCTTCGGTAGAGGTGGAGGGAAAATCAAAAAGGGTCTCTGTTCTCCCGCAGATTGCGGAAGACAGCCAAGGGGAGGGCTCTAAGGCAGGGCAAATTTACGACAGGAAATTTTTCGCTACCGCATATCCAGCAGAGTCAAATCCCATGGGCCCATTGCAAAAGGCAAAACATGAGCTCATGCTGTTTATCATGGACACCGTAAAGCACAGGGCTATTTTGGCCAAGACGCCCCAATTCTCGAATTGGGAAGAGCGTATCGGCTCAGTCTTAGCCCTGCTGCACAATCTTCCAGCAATTTGGCTGGGAGAGGCGGGGTCAGGAGTTGATGTTGGAACGGGAACCGAGGATCTCGTGGTGGAGGACCCGGTGTTGGAGCAAGAATTAGGGCCTTTGGCAGGCCCTAATCAGGAGCCGCAACCGGGATCTTTGCCTTTGGATGAGACCGATATCACCAAATTCCTCACTGTTTTTGGGGGAATTATGCGGGAGATGTTCAACACACTAGTTAGGGAGAATGAGGCCAAGACAGGAGGAAATGGGGAACAGGGACAACAGCTGGTGGGTCAGGAAGGGAAAAAGGGCAAGAAGAAGGGAAAGGGTCGGAATGCCAAGGTAGTTGTGGCAGAGGAACCGTGCGAAGGGGAAATTTGTTCGACGGACCAGGGATCTGGACCATTAGAGGGGCAAGAGGGTGCGCAAGAATGGCGGACGGTAAAGGGGAAGACCGCCGTGCGCCGGGAGAGACGGAAGAGGAAGAAGCAGCGTGAAGCTGAGCAAGCAGCTAGCCTCGCCGCAAACACGCCACCTTCTGCTCCCCAACCCAAGCAAAAGCCGGCATCTGCTTCTAATCCCAGGGCCGGCCGAATGCCAAACGCCATCGAGCTCGAATCAATTGGGGGATTCAAGCACGCGGACATGATGCCTATCCTTAGGGAAACGGTGAAGAAAGAGGATGTGCAGAGAATCCGCACAAACTTTAAGGGTCATCTACTCCTGGAGCTAGCACCAATGTCGCACCAGGAAACGATGACCCTTTGGAGAGAGGTGTCTGCGGCCCTTGATGGCAAAGCAAAATGCCGTCCGCGGACACCCTCAGTGCGGGTGAACTGCACCAACATTCCGCCTGGCACTTCGTCCGAAGAAATTTCTTCGGAAATGAGTGCCGCGCTGGGCGTTGAAATTTTCAGCGACCAGATCACGACCGTAAAAACGCATTACGGTACGTTGGTCGCATTTTTCGACTGCCCAGCAATAGCGGTGACCGACCAGGCCCTGGCAAGGCAATACACGGTCGGTTTCAGCAAATGCTGCAGGCTTCGGCTTTTGGAGCGTCGGCGGCAATGCTACCGGTGCTACGAATACGGGCATACTGCTGCCCGTTGCCGTGGCAAGGACCGCAGTAGCAAATGCCATCGCTGCGCGGAAGATAAGCACGAGGGACCGTGCACTAGGGAGCGGAAGTGCTTGGGATGCGAGGGCCCGGATGCAATCGGGCATTCGCTGGGCCAGCGTAGTTGCCGCTACTTTGGAAAGGTAACCCCACAGCCCAGTCATGATTAGAGTGTTCCAACAGAACCTCAATCATGACCAAACGGCACAAGACTTGCTTTTGCAAAGTGCTCGTGCCGAGGGTTGTGATATTCTGCTTATCTCGGACCCCTATTGGGTGCCGAATAATAACAGCAATTGGGTTACCGATACCACTGGTCGGGTAGCAGTGGTATCAGTTGGGGATTATCCTTTTCAGCGCATCATTGACAACCAACGCGAGGACTTCGTTGTGGTCGAGATGCGGGGAATCGTTTTTTGTTCTGTCTACCTACCACCCGTGGGTTCCGATTTGACTGTCGAGGAGTACAAACGCAAATGGACCGAAATCGTGTCTGTACTTCCACGGAATCGGGACACCGTGATCGGGGGTGATGTAAACGCCTGGTCAGGTGCATGGGGGATGGAGCGGAGGCCAAACGACGGGGAAAGGGTATCTAGGGGGGGAGTTGTGATGGATGCGGCGGCTGCTCTGGGATTGGTTCTCCTGAACCAGGGCAACCAGAGCACTTGGATTGGGGCAAATGGTCGCAACTCCATCGTGGACGTATCCTTTTGCAGCCCCTCCTTGGTAGGGGACAACAATTGGCGCGTGTGTGACGAAACCCCAAGTGACCACAATACTATCAAGTTTGTGGTCGGCAGGGTTCCGAGACAGCGCGCCAACAACGAGGTACACTCAGCAGCGAATGGGGGAAGGTGGTCCACAAGATTCTTCGACAAGGATTTGTTCGTTGAAATCTTGAGGGACCAGGACATTTTTGGGCATGTTGCTACGCCAGAGGAGCTTACCCAGGCCATCACGGTGGCCTGTGATGGCACCATGCCTAGGCAACCCCCAAGGCGACAGGGCCGGCGGCCAGTTTATTGGTGGACGTCCGAGATTGATCGGTTGCGCAGCCATTATCACGGAATGAAACGGCGGTTCAACCGGGCCCGGACCGAGGAGCAGCGCGAGGAAAGGCGTCAAATGAAGTCGGACGCACGCGCTGCCCTGGAACGGGCCATCAAGCTCAGCAAAGACCAACACAAGCAGGATCTGCCGGAACAATTGGAACCGCACGGCTTTGGCCCTGCTTACCAAATCCGCAAGCAGCAGTGGGAAGGAGCTCGGGTTCCGATGGAACGGGATGCCAACAAGCTCCAGTTCATCGTGAATGAGCTCTTTCCCGATCGTCCCCCGATGGAGTGGCCCGAGACGGAAGTAGGTGAGGATCCACAGGATCCGGTCTCGGAGGAGGAGTTGGCGGAAGAGTTGAAGGAAATTGCCCGCTCACTCAACCCCAAGAAAGCTCCGGGGGACGACAATATTCCAAATATGGCAGCAGCTGCGGCAATTCTGGCTTTTCCGGAAGTTTTTGCTAAAAGCTATAAGCAGCTACTGGAGGCAGGCACTTTCCCCGACGCATGGAAGCGGCAACAGCTGGTGCTGCTTACCAAGTCGGGGAAACCACCTGGGGAGCCCTCGTCGTACCGGCCAATTTGTTTGCTGAGTGTGCTGGGGAAAATTTTAGAGCGGTTGATTCAGCGGAGGCTGACAACCCATCTGGAGTCGACCGGGGGACTTTCGGACGCCCAGTACGGTTTCCGTAAAGGGCGTTCAACCGTTGATGCCATCACTCGGGTGATGGACAATGGTAAAGTCGCTCTAGACAAAAAGCGAAAGGGGGATCGTCTCTGTGCGGTGGTAACGGTGGACGTCCGGAATGCCTTTAACTCGGCAAACTGGACAGCGATCGGCCAAGCTCTGCAGCGTAAAAACACTCCGCCTTATTTGCAGGCGTTGCTGCGGAACTATTTCATTGGCCGAACGCTCCACTACGATACGGATGAAGGAATAGTGTCGAGGACTGTATCTGCTGGCGTTCCTCAGGGTTCGGTTCTAGGACCAACACTTTGGAACGTCATGTACGACGACCTACTCCGCTTGCCGCTCGAAGGACTACGAGCGGACATCATCGGG
>NW_026902655.1:0-2500 GCF_943734735.2 Anopheles gambiae | reverse complement strand
TACTCTATGTTCCTATGACTTGGGTGAAAAGTGTTGATTAACTGCTGGTTAGGATAGACAGTTGCTTATCGTACACATCGCAAACGAACACCCCTTAGTGAGCAGTAGCAGAAGTCGATGGAACAAAGCGAATGCATTACAAACTGATCAAGTAAAATAAGGAACGCTACGTACTAGGACTTCTTTCCAAGAATGGTGTCCGCGACGGGAGGGCAAGCGTCCTTCCCAGGTTTCCCTAGTAAACCTTGTATGGTAAACATACCCAAGCGTGTCCGTAAGCACGCAACGATAGTCACGAACGAGCACATACCTAGGGAAAGTACTCTACGTACTAGGACTTCTGTCCAAGAATGGTGTCCGCGACGGTCGGGCACTGTGACGCAATTACCAAATCCTAGAATCGTACAAGCAGTGTGTACAAACATAAACATTAACGCGTTCGCTCGGGCTGCGCCGTCCGTGTTGAACACAAATGTGGGTGATTATATGAGTGGATAGACAAAAACATGCGTGGCGAAGACAGTTTTCTGCACGATGTGCACATAGCTCATTTCGTCGTCCCGGGCTAATGGAACAACACAAAAATATCGAGTATCTTTCTAGGTTTCTGTTATAAAAGGACAGGCCAAAAGGTGACCGGTTGAGATAAGCATTTTAAGCATACAAGCACTTAATTGCAACTTTTGATACAAAAACTAAGAACGTACACGTAGATTGTATCAACATGGACATCCATGATCGCGTACGCCCGGGCTGCGCCCTCCGTGTTGTACTTTCCCTGATTGGTACACAATTTTGGTGCAAGTGTACCAACATGGACATCTATGAACGCGTACGCTCGAGCTGCACCCTCCGTCTTGTACTTTCCCTGATCGGTACACAGTTTTGGTGCACGGCTATCCCGACCGGCAACTTGTACCAACATCGACATCCATGAACGCGTACGTAGCGTACTTTCCCTGATCGGTACACAATGTTGGTGCACGGCATAGGAAATGGGCTTAAAATGGTCAAACTCAATCCATTTCCACTAAAGATAGTCAATAACAGCTGTGCCGATGAAGTAGGGCACGATGCAAGTCAATGTTATTTAATGAATTACATGTTCACCATACATTTTAGTACAAAATTGCTCGGTCAGACCTACAAAGTGCTATATCTCGAATACTAAACGTCGCAGATGGGTGTCGTAGAACAATTTTAAGTTCGTCTAATGATTCTACATCCGATTCTGGATAGTGGTTTTTCGACCACTTTTCAACATTTTGTGACACCCCCGAACCTAGGGGCAGCTCCCTAGCTTTTTTCAAAAATGTGCACCGAACGGGCCAGAGAGCTCGAGTAGTCGAAAATTTTTTTTTTTGCTAAAACCCCTCAAAACGTGTCAGGAACGCACCCTAGATGATGAAAAGTGCAACCAGAATGTCAATCGACAACATGCCCGGGGGTACAAATTTGCTATACGCGTCCCTAGGTAGGGTACTTTTTCATACAAACATCAACGTGTACGGTGCACAAAGTGCGCGGAACAAAAATTGCTCGGTCAGACCTGGTACGGGCCATAACTCGAATACTAAACGTCGCAGATGGGTGTCGTAGAACAATTTTAAGTTCGTCTAATGATTCTACATCCGATTCTGGATAGTGGTTTTTCGACCACTTTTCAACATTTTGTGACACCCCGAACCTAGGGGCAGCTCCCTAGCTTTTTTCAAAAATGTGCACCGAACGGGCCAGAGAGCTCGAGTAGTCGAAATTTTTTTTTTGCTAAAACCCCTCAAAACGTGTCAGGAACGCACCCTAGATGATGAAAAGTGAAACCAGAATGTCAATCGACAACATGCCCGGGGTACAAATTTGCTCTACGCGTCCCTAGGTAGGGTACTTTTTCATACAAACATCAACGTGTACGGTGCACAAAGTGCGCGGAACAAAAATTGCTCGGTCAGACCTGGTACGGGCCATAACTCGAATACTAAACGTCGCAGATGGGTGTCGTAGAACAATTTTAAGTTCGTCTAATGATTCTACATCCGATTCTGGATAGTGGTTTTTCGACCACTTTTCAACATTTTGTGACACCCCGAACCTAGGGGCAGCTCCCTAGCTTTTTTCAAAAATGTGCACCGAACGGGCCAGAGAGCTCGAGTAGTCGAAATTTTTTTTTTTGCTTAAACCCCTCAAAACGTGTAGAAAACTGATTTTAGATGATAAAAAGTGCAACCAGAACGTCAAACGACAACTTTGTTGGGGGTACCCTTTTTACTCTACGGGCCACTAGCTTAGGCGCGCCAACAGCGCTTTCCTCTCGGGTTCCCATTTTTTGCCCTCCTGGGATTATGATCATTTACTCATTGCCTACTATAGGGAAGGTACCTTGCTTCGAGGTCAAAAATGAAGATTTCACCAATCGTAGTTTTAACCTCTATTTAGTCGTAGGAGCATGGTTTGCAGTGTCCGTGGGTCATATAAGCCCCCGTTTGGGTCATACGTCCCCTCC
>NW_026902654.1:47500-52870 GCF_943734735.2 Anopheles gambiae | reverse complement strand
CCGATTTTGGTTTCCCGGAAGCCACTGAGAGCACCGAAAGAAGGGTAGCGTCTCCCAATTGCTAATTGGCATCGTTTACGGTTAGAACTAGGGCGGTATCTAATCGCCTTCGATCCTCTAACTTTCGTTCTTGATTAATGAAAGCATCCTTGGCAAACGCTTTCGCTTCTGTGGGTCCTACGACGGTCTACGAATTTCACCTCTCGCGCCGTAATACCAATGCCCCCGACTACTTCTGTTAATCATTACCTCTTGGTCTATTACAAACCAACGAAACCACTCAGACCGAGGTCATGTTCCATTATTCCATGCAAAATTATTCTCGGCCAACGCCGGCCCCGGAGGACCGGACGCTTTGAACTAGCCTGCTTTGAGCACTCTAATTTGTTCAAGGTAAACGAGAGTTCCCGGGCACCATGAAGCTGGGTCGAACAAGACCTTGACCGACGAGGTCGCGGCGACAAGTCCTGACCCGTCACGGAGTAGAACGCCCAGGTACACCATTGTGAGTCGCAGCCGCGAGCGCGTACACGGACGGTCCCAACCGAGAGGCCGGGCGCCCGCGACGGACGCGAGTCTGGACGGGGTATCAACTTCGAACGTTTTAACCGCAACAACTTTAATATACGCTAGTGGAGCTGGAATTACCGCGGCTGCTGGCACCAGACTTGCCCTCCACTTGATCCTTGCAAAAGGATTTATGCTCAACTCATTCCAATTATGGACCATCGTTAGAGAGGTCCATATTGTTATTTCTCGTCACTACCTCCCCGTGCCGGGATTGGGTAATTTACGCGCCTGCTGCCTTCCTTGGATGTGGTAGCCATTTCTCAGGCTCCCTCTCCGGAATCGAACCCTGATTCCCCGTTACCCGTCGCAACCATGGTAGTCCTCTACACTACCATCAATAGTTGATAGGGCAGACATTTGAAAGATCTGTCGTCAGTCGCAAGCGACCGTACGATCGGCATCCTTATCCAGATTTCAACTCAAAGCGCCCGGAGGCGATTGGTTTAACTAATAAGTGCACCAGTTCCGCCGACCCGGAGGCCAACAGTCCCGGCATAATGCATGTATTAGCTCTGGCTTTTCCACAGTTATCCAAGTAACTGTTTGGATGAGGATCTTGTAAATTATAGCTGTTATACTGAGCCTTATGCGGTTTCACTTTCTAGGAAGCTTGTACTTAGACATGCATGGCTTAACCTTTGAGACGAGCGTATATCACTGGTAGGATCAACCAGAATTCGAGTCAATTGCTTGAACACGAACTACACTCTTGATCACGCGAGGCGCAAGTCCCCCGTGACCACCGAGATTTGTTCTGTGACGCCAGAGCGTCCGTTGGCGCCACTCGATAGACTGCACAAGCAGGCAACGTCGGATGCATTGCACACGGCTAGCGGATCTCTCTGCACTGCGTCGGGTGTCCCAACGTATGTCTGGAGACATTGCTATGCCGGTACGGCACTCTGCGCACTCTTTCTTGTCCTCTTCGAGTGACGGGCCTCTAAGCGGGGTTGTATGCCGGTACGACACATCGACTGGTACATTGCACGCACTAACGATCTCTCTGCACTGCATGGAACTCATGCGTAACCACCGTGACGGGAGACTTTGCTAGTACGCACGATACTCTGCGCATGTGTACATGCTTTACAACCCAGCCAACTTGAGCACCTAGGGGAAGTTGTGATGCCATCTGAACACCCACCGACTGATGCATTGAACGGCTAAAGTTGACCTTCAATCCGAACTGGCACTCTGCGGCGTGGAGGCAGTTGCGCGACCACTCCTATCCCAAACCAACAAAGCAAGGTGTATCCTACGTGCTCGGTACAAGCACACCACGACGGGACACATTGAACGGTTCAGCGATCTCTCTGCACTAGTGGAAGAACTCCAACGTGATACGGGAGACTTTGCTACAGCGGCTTCTCTGCACTTCTGGGCTACCACCTTGTGACGGGAGACATTGCTAGCGGTCACTCTGCACTAGTGATGGTACACCACCGTGATACGGGAGACATTGCTAACGGCCACTCTGCACAGGTGCCAATACCACCTTGTGACGGGAAACATTGCTAGGAACCGATCGGCATCTCTGCGCGATTACTTGACGCACACCCAACTAAGTCAACTGTTGGACTTTTTCGTAATCACGGCGGGACACATTGAACGAGCTCTAACGGATCTCTGCACGCATGGAACATGGTGGCGGGAATCATTGCTAGAACCGAACGGCGCCTCTGCGCGATGTACAAACAAGCTCAACAGGAACCTCGTATCGGCTGCCGAGCCGGAGCCCGAACAACTTGGACTTTCACCTCTAATTTATATCAACTCACCACTCCCCGAGGGATCCGCAGAATTGCTTCTGGGTCCCGTATCGTTATTTGCGATTCGTGTTTGCATTACACTACATTGAACTATTCCAACTTGTTTATCCGCATGGCGAACATTTGCTGCATTGAACATTTAAGTTCCACTTCGCTCTCCCCTACGTGGGTCTGAGCTTCGCTCTCAGGGAAAAAATATGCCACATTTGGTAGGGAAACCCGGTTTCATCACGCTATGTGCCCTGCACCACCAGCTTAGCGTGAATGCTTCGAGTTTCCCTAAGAAGTTCGATTGGTCTTGCAGAGTTTAAAGACAACGAAGCTTAGTTTCAAGCAATGATTTAATATACGCGTATTAAAAACCCTTAACTGTTACAACTTTTATGCTTGAAACCATCGCAACGAAGTCTTTGGGTCCGTAGACCCGTGATGTACTGCTCCAGGAAACGTTTTGAAAGAGTGGAAACTCAAAATCATAGGTTAAGATCATCGGCAGAACCCACCAGACACCACTTTTGCTTCATAAGTTCGGCCTATAGTCATATGACGATTTTCATCGGGGAGGGGACGTATGACCCAAACGGGGGCTTATATGACCCACGGACACTGCAAACCATGCTCCTACGACTAAATAGAGGTTAAAACTACGATTTGGTGAAATCTTCATTTTTGACCTCGAAGCAAGGTACCTTCCCTATAGTAGGCAATGAGTAAATGATCATAATCCCAGGAGGGCAAAAAATGGGAACCCGAGAGGAAAGCGCTGTTGGCGCGCCTAAGCTAGTGGCCCGTAGAGTAAAAAGGGTACCCCCAACAAAGTTGTCGTTTGACGTTCTGGTTGCACTTTTTATCATCTAAAATCAGTTTTCTACACGTTTTGAGGGGTTTAAGCAAAAAAAAAAATTTCGACTACTCGAGCTCTCTGGCCCGTTCGGTGCACATTTTTGAAAAAAGCTAGGGAGCTGCCCCTAGGTTCGGGGTGTCACAAAATGTTGAAAAGTGGTCGAAAAACCACTATCCAGAATCGGATGTAGAATCATTAGACGAACTTAAAATTGTTCTACGACACCCATCTGCGACGTTTAGTATTCGAGTTATGGCCCGTACCAGGTCTGACCGAGCAATTTTTGTTCCGCGCACTTTGTGCACCGTACACGTTGATGTTTGTATGAAAAAGTACCCTACCTAGGGACGCGTATAGCAAATTTGTACCCCCGGGCATGTTGTCGATTGACATTCTGGTTGCACTTTTCATCATCTAGGGTGCGTTCCTGACACGTTTTGAGGGGTTTTAGCAAAAAAAAAATTTTCGACTACTCGAGCTCTCTGGCCCGTTCGGTGCACATTTTTGAAAAAAGCTAGGGAGCTGCCCCTAGGTTCGGGGTGTCACAAAATGTTGAAAAGTGGTTGAAAAACCACTATCCAGAATCGGATGGAGAATCATTAGACGAACTTAAAATTGTTCTACGACACCCATCTGCGACGTTTAGTATTCGAGTTATGGCCCGTACCAGGTCTGACCGAGCAATTTTTGTTCCGCGCACTTTGTGCACCGTACACGTTGATGTTTGTATGAAAAAGTACCCTACCTAGGGACGCGTAGAGCAAATTTGTACCCCCGGGCATGTTGTCGATTGACATTCTGGTTGCACTTTTCATCATCTAGGGTGCGTTCCTGACACGTTTTGAGGGGTTTTAGCAAAAAAAAAATTTTCGACTACTCGAGCTCTCTGGCCCGTTCGGTGCACATTTTTGAAAAAAGCTAGGGAGCTGCCCCTAGGTTCGGGGTGTCACAAAATGTTGAAAAGTGGTCGAAAAACCACTATCCAGAATCGGATGTAGAATCATTAGACGAACTTAAAATTGTTCTACGACACCCATCTGCGACGTTTAGTATTCGAGTTATGGCCCGTACCAGGTCTGACCGAGCAATTTTTGTTCCGCGCACTTTGTGCACCGTACACTTTGATGTTTGTATGAAAAAGTACCCTACCTAGGGACGCGTAGAGCAAATTTGTACCCCCGGGCATGTTGTCGATTGACATTCTGGTTGCACTTTTCATCATCTAGGGTGCGTTCCTGACACGTTTTGAGGGGTTTTAGCAAAAAAAAAATTTTCGACTACTCGAGCTCTCTGGCCCGTTCGGTGCACATTTTTGAAAAAAGCTAGGGAGCTGCCCCTAGGTTCGGGGTGTCACAAAATGTTGAAAAGTGGTCGAAAAACCACTATCCAGAATCGGATGTAGAATCATTAGACGAACTTAAAATTGTTCTACGACACCCATCTGCGACGTTTAGTATTCGAGATATAGCACTTTGTAGGTCTGACCGAGCAATTTTGTACTAAAATGTATGGTGAACATGTAATTCATTAAATAACATTGACTTGCATCGTGCCCTACTTCATCGGCACAGCTGTTATTGACTATCTTTAGTGGAAATGGATTGAGTTTGACCATTTTAAGCCCATTTCCTATGCCGTGCACCAACATTGTGTACCGATCAGGGAAAGTACGCTACGTACGCGTTCATGGATGTCGATGTTGGTACAAGTTGCCGGTCGGGATAGCCGTGCACCAAAACTGTGTACCGATCAGGGAAAGTACAAGACGGAGGGTGCAGCTCGAGCGTACGCGTTCATAGATGTCCATGTTGGTACACTTGCACCAAAATTGTGTACCAATCAGGGAAAGTACAACACGGAGGGCGCAGCCCGGGCGTACGCGATCATGGATGTCCATGTTGATACAATCTACGTGTACGTTCTTAGTTTTTGTATCAAAAGTTGCAATTAAGTGCTTGTATGCTTAAAATGCTTATCTCAACCGGTCACCTTTTGGCCTGTCCTTTTATAACAGAAACCTAGAAAGATACTCGATATTTTTGTGTTGTTCCATTAGCCCGGGACGACGAAATGAGCTATGTGCACATCGTGCAGAAAACTGTCTTCGCCACGCATGTTTTTGTCTATCCACTCATATAATCACCCACATTTGTGTTCAACACGGACGGCGCAGCCCGAGCGAACGCG
>NW_026902654.1:40000-42500 GCF_943734735.2 Anopheles gambiae | reverse complement strand
TATCCTCTGATGGGAACTGACCATAATGAACTCGGTCTTGGTCGGGGCTATCTTTAATCCGTTGTCGGTCATCCATCTGTCGATGATGCGAATCTGGCTGGAAACGAGAATTTCAATATCATCAACACAATTACCTTCCACCAACAACACTATATCGTCTGCATAGCCGATAATCCTTGCACCTTCCACCATTGCAACTCGTAGGACTCCGTCGTACATGAGGTTCCATAACGTTGGGCCAAGTACCGAGCCTTGAGGTACACCCGATGTGACTGCAATCTCTGCCGGTCCATCTGTGGTATCATACATCAGCACACGATTCCTAAAATAATCACCAATGATATCATAAAGATATTTAGGAGTGTTAATTCTCTGTAAAGCATTTGCAATCGCCAACCACGAAGCACTGTTAAAAGCATTAGTAACATCTAATGTAACAACTGCACAATACCGTCCGCTGTATCTGTTTCTACTTCTAGCTACCGAAACAATGTCCACTACCCGTTGAATCGCATCAACCGTTGATCGACGACTTCTGAAACCAAATTGGTCGTCAGACAGTCCGTTGACCTCCTCGATGTGTGCATTTAACCGTTGCACTATGATGCGTTCTAAACCTTTGCCTGCCCCGTCTAGTAGACAAATGGGGCGAACTGAACCCGGTTCCCCTGGTGGTTTGTTCGGCTTCGGTATTAACACCAACCTCTGCCTTTTCCACTCATCTGGGAACTTCGCGTTCTCTAAACAACCCTGGTAAACCCTGCAAAATGCATCGGTTGCAGTCGACATACCAACTTTCAGCGCCTCATTCGGGATACCATCTGGTCCCGGCGCCTTCTTGTTGGGTAGTCTCCTGGCAACCGCAAGAATCTCATCATTAGTTACCCTTTCAAACTCTCGTGGCTGATCGATACGATATTCAGGCCACACCGTGTTTGGGTGAGTAGGAAAAAGCTCGCTCACCACTTCCCTAAACTCGTCCAATGTCATGGTTCGGGGTCCAATCGAACCCTCGGCCACTTTCTTGAACGTATGATATACAATACCAAATGATGCGTTGTTCGCTGTTCCCAGGAACTCTTTCCACTTCCTCTGTCGGGTATGCTTGATCAATCGCTTGAGGGCATTCCGTGCCACCTTGAACTCGTCCCTAAAAGAAGAATAGAGATCAGTATTGAATGCTCTTTGCGCTAATCGATCGCGGTGTTTGCACTCTTTGCGAAGTGCCTCGATCTCTAGCGTCCACCAAAATGCACTCTTGTTAGGAGTGTACCTCTTACGCTTAGTCATCGTCGCATTACACGCCGTGACAAGTATACGCATTAAGTCTTCGCTTGTTGTGACCTCGGTCTCAAAAGCGGCTTGCATCATAACTTCAAATATATCTTTGCTAAAATACTTGATGCTCCATCCCGTTATGGGTCGGGACAAGTTACGCACGCTTTGCGTCTCAAGATCTATTCGTATTGCACGATGATCAGAGTTCATATAGCTAGATAACACCTCCCACTTAAATGATCTTGCAACTGTTCTGCTCGCAAAAGTAAGATCAACTACTGACGTGCGCCCTGGTCCAACATAAGTTGGGGTGCTGCCGTCGTTCAATAAAATTGCGTCAATCTGCGCAAAGGTTGATAAGACCAACTCACCTCTTCGTTTCTGGGTTTCTCCACGCTCGCCAAGTTGGTTGTTCCAACTTGCTGACCAAGCGTTGAAGTCCCCCCCGATAACGAATTTGTGGATACCGGTTACGGCCATTACCGTGTTATCCAACATGTTCTGGAACTCTTCCATACTAAATCTAGGTGGCGCGTAAACGCTAACCACTCGCATATCGCCTATGTCAACTATCATTAAACCCTTCAGAGCCTTACTGACTACCTTAACTGGTAAGTCCGCGTTAACCACTACCGCTGCTGTGTTATCGTCATTGCGTAACACTTTGACGTTGGTTGTTGCCAGATACGGATCTGCAATCAACACTATTTCCGCAGATTCTTCCCTAATCGTTTGCCACATTAACTGAAATGCAGCATAACAATGATTCTGGTTATGTTGTAGCAACCTAACCATTATGATCTAATCGTTCGCCTACGGGGACACATGTAACTGCCCGTTGCGTGAGGGTTCTGTGACCTCGTACCGCAATCCAAACACTTAACAGAGTTGGTACAAGCTTGCTTCTTGTGTCCACTCAAACCGCATTTCCAGCACAGATTACTTCTGTCTGGTTCCCTACAATGGTAGCTCGTATGGCCTACCTTCCAACACTTATAGCATTTCTGCTCTTCCATAACCTCGCGGATATGGCATATCGACCAACCAACTTTCAGCTTTCCCAAATTCAGGAAGCTTTGAAAGTCTGGCAGCGATACGTTGATCCGTGCCCACTGCGTACCGGCCGCGCGGCCTTTCTTCATTTTGATACGATCTATTTCGATCTCGATGTTGAGCTGTGCTTTGACAGACTCCGCAACCTCCTCAGGGGTGGTAATTTCAT
>NW_026902654.1:30000-32500 GCF_943734735.2 Anopheles gambiae | reverse complement strand
AACAAAGCAAGGTGTATCCTACGTGCTCGGTACAAGCACACCACGACGGGACACATTGAACGGTTCAGCGATCTCTCTGCACTAGTGGAAGAACTCCAACGTGATACGGGAGACTTTGCTACAGCGGCTTCTCTGCACTTCTGGGCTACCACCTTGTGACGGGAGACATTGCTAGCGGTCACTCTGCACTAGTGATGGTACACCACCGTGATACGGGAGACATTGCTAACGGCCACTCTGCACAGGTGCCAATACCACCTTGTGACGGGAAACATTGCTAGGAACCGATCGGCATCTCTGCGCGATTACTTGACGCACACCCAACTAAGTCAACTGTTGGACTTTTTCGTAATCACGGCGGGACACATTGAACGAGCTCTAACGGATCTCTGCACGCATGGAACATGGTGGCGGGAATCATTGCTAGAACCGAACGGCGCCTCTGCGCGATGTACAAACAAGCTCAACAGGAACCTCGTATCGGCTGCCGAGCCGGAGCCCGAACAACTTGGACTTTCACCTCTAATTTATATCAACTCACCACTCCCCGAGGGATCCGCAGAATTGCTTCTGGGTCCCGTATCGTTATTTGCGATTCGTGTTTGCATTACACTACATTGAACTATTCCAACTTGTTTATCCGCATGGCGAACATTTGCTGCATTGAACATTTAAGTTCCACTTCGCTCTCCCCTACGTGGGTCTGAGCTTCGCTCTCAGGGAAAAAATATGCCACATTTGGTAGGGAAACCCGGTTTCATCACGCTATGTGCCCTGCACCACCAGCTTAGCGTGAATGCTTCGAGTTTCCCTAAGAAGTTCGATTGGTCTTGCAGAGTTTAAAGACAACGAAGCTTAGTTTCAAGCAATGATTTAATATACGCGTATTAAAAACCCTTAACTGTTACAACTTTTATGCTTGAAACCATCGCAACGAAGTCTTTGGGTCCGTAGACCCGTGATGTACTGCTCCAGGAAACGTTTTGAAAGAGTGGAAACTCAAAATCATAGGTTAAGATCATCGGCAGAACCCACCAGACACCACTTTTGCTTCATAAGTTCGGCCTATAGTCATATGACGATTTTCATCGGGGAGGGGACGTATGACCCAAACGGGGGCTTATATGACCCACGGACACTGCAAACCATGCTCCTACGACTAAATAGAGGTTAAAACTACGATTTGGTGAAATCTTCATTTTTGACCTCGAAGCAAGGTACCTTCCCTATAGTAGGCAATGAGTAAATGATCATAATCCCAGGAGGGCAAAAAATGGGAACCCGAGAGGAAAGCGCTGTTGGCGCGCCTAAGCTAGTGGCCCGTAGAGTAAAAAGGGTACCCCCAACAAAGTTGTCGTTTGACGTTCTGGTTGCACTTTTTATCATCTAAAATCAGTTTTCTACACGTTTTGAGGGGTTTAAGCAAAAAAAAAAATTTCGACTACTCGAGCTCTCTGGCCCGTTCGGTGCACATTTTTGAAAAAAGCTAGGGAGCTGCCCCTAGGTTCGGGGTGTCACAAAATGTTGAAAAGTGGTCGAAAAACCACTATCCAGAATCGGATGTAGAATCATTAGACGAACTTAAAATTGTTCTACGACACCCATCTGCGACGTTTAGTATTCGAGTTATGGCCCGTACCAGGTCTGACCGAGCAATTTTTGTTCCGCGCACTTTGTGCACCGTACACGTTGATGTTTGTATGAAAAAGTACCCTACCTAGGGACGCGTATAGCAAATTTGTACCCCCGGGCATGTTGTCGATTGACATTCTGGTTGCACTTTTCATCATCTAGGGTGCGTTCCTGACACGTTTTGAGGGGTTTTAGCAAAAAAAAAAATTTTCGACTACTCGAGCTCTCTGGCCCGTTCGGTGCACATTTTTGAAAAAAGCTAGGGAGCTGCCCCTAGGTTCGGGGTGTCACAAAATGTTGAAAAGTGGTCGAAAAACCACTATCCAGAATCGGATGTAGAATCATTAGACGAACTTAAAATTGTTCTACGACACCCATCTGCGACGTTTAGTATTCGAGATATATAACACTTTGTAGGTCTGACCGAGCAATTTTTGTTCCGCGCACTTTGTGCACCGTACACTTTGATGTTTGTATGAAAAAGTACCCTACCTAGGGACGCGTAGAGCAAATTTGTACCCCCGGGCATGTTGTCGATTGACATTCTGGTTGCACTTTTCATCATCTAGGGTGCGTTCCTGACACGTTTTGAGGGGTTTTAGCAAAAAAAAAATTTTCGACTACTCGAGCTCTCTGGCCCGTTCGGTGCACATTTTTGAAAAAAGCTAGGGAGCTGCCCCTAGGTTCGGGGTGTCACAAAATGTTGAAAAGTGGTCGAAAAACCACTATCCAGAATCGGATGTAGAATCATTAGACGAACTTAAAATTGTTCTACGACACCCATCTGCGACGTTTAGTATTCGAGATATAGCACTTTGTAGGTCTGACCGAGCAATTTTGTACTAAAATGTATGGTGAACATGTAATT
>NW_026902654.1:15000-20000 GCF_943734735.2 Anopheles gambiae | reverse complement strand
TGGTAGGATCAACCAGAATTCGAGTCAATTGCTTGAACACGAACTACACTCTTGATCACGCGAGGCGCAAGTCCCCCGTGACCACCGAGATTTGTTCTGTGACGCCAGAGCGTCCGTTGGCGCCACTCGATAGACTGCACAAGCAGGCAACGTCGGATGCATTGCACACGGCTAGCGGATCTCTCTGCACTGCGTCGGGTGTCCCAACGTATGTCTGGAGACATTGCTATGCCGGTACGGCACTCTGCGCACTCTTTCTTGTCCTCTTCGAGTGACGGGCCTCTAAGCGGGGTTGTATGCCGGTACGACACATCGACTGGTACATTGCACGCACTAACGATCTCTCTGCACTGCATGGAACTCATGCGTAACCACCGTGACGGGAGACTTTGCTAGTACGCACGATACTCTGCGCATGTGTACATGCTTTACAACCCAGCCAACTTGAGCACCTAGGGGAAGTTGTGATGCCATCTGAACACCCACCGACTGATGCATTGAACGGCTAAAGTTGACCTTCAATCCGAACTGGCACTCTGCGGCGTGGAGGCAGTTGCGCGACCACTCCTATCCCAAACCAACAAAGCAAGGTGTATCCTACGTGCTCGGTACAAGCACACCACGACGGGACACATTGAACGGTTCAGCGATCTCTCTGCACTAGTGGAAGAACTCCAACGTGATACGGGAGACTTTGCTACAGCGGCTTCTCTGCACTTCTGGGCTACCACCTTGTGACGGGAGACATTGCTAGCGGTCACTCTGCACTAGTGATGGTACACCACCGTGATACGGGAGACATTGCTAACGGCCACTCTGCACAGGTGCCAATACCACCTTGTGACGGGAAACATTGCTAGGCACCGATCGGCATCTCTGCGCGATTACTTGACGCACACCCAACTAAGTCAACTGTTGGACTTTTTCGTAATCACGGCGGGACACATTGAACGAGCTCTAACGGATCTCTGCACGCATGGAACATGGTGGCGGGAATCATTGCTAGAACCGAACGGCGCCTCTGCGCGATGTACAAACAAGCTCAACAGGAACCTCGTATCGGCTGCCGAGCCGGAGCCCGAACAACTTGGATTTTCACCTCTAATTTATATCAACTCACCACTCCCCGAGGGATCCGCAGAATTGCTTCTGGGTCCCGTATCGTTATTTGCGATTCGTGTTTGCATTACACTACATTGAACTATTCCAACTTGTTTATCCGCATGGCGAACATTTGCTGCATTGAACATTTAAGTTCCACTTCGCTCTCCCCTACGTGGGTCTGAGCTTCGCTCTCAGGGAAAAAATATGCCACATTTGGTAGGGAAACCCGGTTTCATCACGCTATGTGCCCTGCACCACCAGCTTAGCGTGAATGCTTCGAGTTTCCCTAAGAAGTTCGATTGGTCTTGCAGAGTTTAAAGACAACGAAGCTTAGTTTCAAGCAATGATTTAATATACGCGTATTAAAAACCCTTAACTGTTACAACTTTTATGCTTGAAACCATCGCAACGAAGTCTTTGGGTCCGTAGACCCGTGATGTACTGCTCCAGGAAACGTTTTGAAAGAGTGGAAACTCAAAATCATAGGTTAAGATCATCGGCAGAACCCACCAGACACCACTTTTGCTTCATAAGTTCGGCCTATAGTCATATGACGATTTTCATCGGGGAGGGGACGTATGACCCAAACGGGGGCTTATATGACCCACGGACACTGCAAACCATGCTCCTACGACTAAATAGAGGTTAAAACTACGATTTGGTGAAATCTTCATTTTTGACCTCGAAGCAAGGTACCTTCCCTATAGTAGGCAATGAGTAAATGATCATAATCCCAGGAGGGCAAAAAATGGGAACCCGAGAGGAAAGCGCTGTTGGCGCGCCTAAGCTAGTGGCCCGTAGAGTAAAAAGGGTACCCCCAACAAAGTTGTCGTTTGACGTTCGGTTGCACTTTTTATCATCTAAAATCAGTTTTCTACACGTTTTGAGGGGTTTAAGCAAAAAAAAAAATTTCGACTACTCGAGCTCTCTGGCCCGTTCGGTGCACATTTTTGAAAAAAGCTAGGGAGCTGCCCCTAGGTTCGGGGTGTCACAAAATGTTGAAAAGTGGTCGAAAAACCACTATCCAGAATCGGATGTAGAATCATTAGACGAACTTAAAATTGTTCTACGACACCCATCTGCGACGTTTAGTATTCGAGTTATGGCCCGTACCAGGTCTGACCGAGCAATTTTTGTTCCGCGCACTTTGTGCACCGTACACGTTGATGTTTGTATGAAAAAGTACCCTACCTAGGGACGCGTATAGCAAATTTGTACCCCCGGGCATGTTGTCGATTGACATTCTGGTTGCACTTTTCATCATCTAGGGTGCGTTCCTGACACGTTTTGAGGGGTTTTAGCAAAAAAAAAAAATTTCGACTACTCGAGCTCTCTGGCCCGTTCGGTGCACATTTTTGAAAAAAGCTAGGGAGCTGCCCCTAGGTTCGGGGTGTCACAAAATGTTGAAAAGTGGTCGAAAAACCACTATCCAGAATCGGATGTAGAATCATTAGACGAACTTAAAATTGTTCTACGACACCCATCTGCGACGTTTAGTATTCGAGATATATAACACTTTGTAGGTCTGACCGAGCAATTTTTGTTCCGCGCACTTTGTGCACCGTACACTTTGATGTTTGTATGAAAAAGTACCCTACCTAGGGACGCGTAGAGCAAATTTGTACCCCCGGGCATGTTGTCGATTGACATTCTGGTTGCACTTTTCATCATCTAGGGTGCGTTCCTGACACGTTTTGAGGGGTTTTAGCAAAAAAAAAATTTTCGACTACTCGAGCTCTCTGGCCCGTTCGGTGCACATTTTTGAAAAAAGCTAGGGAGCTGCCCCTAGGTTCGGGGTGTCACAAAATGTTGAAAAGTGGTCGAAAACCCACTATCCAGAATCGGATGTAGAATCATTAGACGAACTTAAAATTGTTCTACGACACCCATCTGCGACGTTTAGTATTCGAGATATAGCACTTTGTAGGTCTGACCGAGCAATTTTGTACTAAAATGTATGGTGAACATGTAATTCATTAAATAACATTGACTTGCATCGTGCCCTACTTCATCGGCACAGCTGTTATTGACTATCTTTAGTGGAAATGGATTGAGTTTGACCATTTTAAGCCCATTTCCTATGCCGTGCACCAACATTGTGTACCGATCAGGGAAAGTACGCTACGTACGCGTTCATGGATGTCGATGTTGGTACAAGTTGCCGGTCGGGATAGCCGTGCACCAAAACTGTGTACCGATCAGGGAAAGTACAAGACGGAGGGTGCAGCTCGAGCGTACGCGTTCATAGATGTCCATGTTGGTACACTTGCACCAAAATTGTGTACCAATCAGGGAAAGTACAACACGGAGGGCGCAGCCCGGGCGTACGCGATCATGGATGTCCATGTTGATACAATCTACGTGTACGTTCTTAGTTTTTGTATCAAAAGTTGCAATTAAGTGCTTGTATGCTTAAAATGCTTATCTCAACCGGTCACCTTTTGGCCTGTCCTTTTATAACAGAAACCTAGAAAGATACTCGATATTTTTGTGTTGTTCCATTAGCCCGGGACGACGAAATGAGCTATGTGCACATCGTGCAGAAAACTGTCTTCGCCACGCATGTTTTTGTCTATCCACTCATATAATCACCCACATTTGTGTTCAACACGGACGGCGCAGCCCGAGCGAACGCGTTAATGTTTATGTTTGTACACACTGCTTGTACGATTCTAGGATTTGGTAATTGCGTCACAGTGCCCGACCGTCGCGGACACCATTCTTGGACAGAAGTCCTAGTACGTAGAGTACTTTCCCTAGGTATGTGCTCGTTCGTGACTATCGTTGCGTGCTTACGGACACGCTTGGGTATGTTTACCATACAAGGTTTACTAGGGAAACCTGGGAAGGACGCTTGCCCTCCCGTCGCGGACACCATTCTTGGAAAGAAGTCCTAGTACGTAGCGTTCCTTATTTTACTTGATCAGTTTGTAATGCATTCGCTTTGTTCCATCGACTTCTGCTACTGCTCACTAAGGGGTGTTCGTTTGCGATGTGTACGATAAGCAACTGTCTATCCTAACCAGCAGTTAATCAACACTTTTCACCCAAGTCATAGGAACATAGAGTACTTTTCCTAATCGGTACACAATTTTGGTGCACCTCTAACCTGGCCGGCACTTTATCGTTACGTTTTGTGCATAACCTAGGGACGTGGTGTAAGTTTCATGATTTTTATGTTTGATTCGGTTTATTATGATTGAAAACTACGCTACGTCCCAGAAATTTGAACTCGACTACTTCCTCCATGTGGCGCCAAAAGCTACTGGGCAACGCCTAGCTAATGCCCCATTTGTACTTCAATTTGCATAATCAATTTTGAAAAATACGCTAAGTCCCAGAAATCTGAACTCGAATACTTTTGCCACGTGGCGCAAAAAAGCTACTGAGAAACGCCTAGCCTTTTACCCATTTATAATTTAGTTTTCGTTATTAGTTTTGAACAATACGCAAAGTTCCAAGAATCTGAACTCGAATACTTTTTACATGTGCCGCCAAAAGCTACTGAGCAACGCCTAGGTTGATACATTTTTGGTACATGGAGTGTATGCATGCAGGATTACTGCCGTGCTGGACCGAAAAATCGAACTTGCTACTAGAACGTAAAGTAATTCCCCTAGATAGGTGCTTTTGCATACCTCTGATCGACCACCATGCAACACGCGTAGCGACACGCGTAGCTAGGCTTGCCCAACCAAATTTCCTACTATAGCACCAAATTGCACACTTTCAGGGGTATAATTTGGTACCGTGTACCGTGCATGGTACAAGTATCAGCAGCTCGTGCAATTTATTTTGCATCGTGTTGCGGTTGCTGGTGCGTCGGGATAGGAGTATTTCGAGACTTTCGCCAAGCGTTGGTGCCATTTGGGGGATAATTAATGTTCTAGCCACAA
>NW_026902654.1:0-2500 GCF_943734735.2 Anopheles gambiae | reverse complement strand
CTGCACCACCAGCTTAGCGTGAATGCTTCGAGTTTCCCTAAGAAGTTCGATTGGTCTTGCAGAGTTTAAAGACAACGAAGCTTAGTTTCAAGCAATGATTTAATATACGCGTATTAAAAACCCTTAACTGTTACAACTTTTATGCTTGAAACCATCGCAACGAAGTCTTTGGGTCCGTAGACCCGTGATGTACTGCTCCAGGAAACGTTTTGAAAGAGTGGAAACTCAAAATCATAGGTTAAGATCATCGGCAGAACCCACCAGACACCACTTTTGCTTCATAAGTTCGGCCTATAGTCATATGACGATTTTCATCGGGGAGGGGACGTATGACCCAAACGGGGGCTTATATGACCCACGGACACTGCAAACCATGCTCCTACGACTAAATAGAGGTTAAAACTACGATTTGGTGAAATCTTCATTTTTGACCTCGAAGCAAGGTACCTTCCCTATAGTAGGCAATGAGTAAATGATCATAATCCAGGAGGGCAAAAAATGGGAACCCGAGAGGAAAGCGCTGTTGGCGCGCCTAAGCTAGTGGCCCGTAGAGTAAAAAGGGTACCCCCAACAAAGTTGTCGTTTGACGTTCTGGTTGCACTTTTTATCATCTAAAATCAGTTTTCTACACGTTTTGAGGGGTTTAAGCAAAAAAAAAAATTTCGACTACTCGAGCTCTCTGGCCCGTTCGGTGCACATTTTGAAAAAAGCTAGGGAGCTGCCCCTAGGTTCGGGGTGTCACAAAATGTTGAAAAGTGGTCGAAAAACCACTATCCAGAATCGGATGTAGAATCATTAGACGAACTTAAAATTGTTCTACGACACCCATCTGCGACGTTTAGTATTCGAGTTATGGCCCGTACCAGGTCTGACCGAGCAATTTTTGTTCCGCGCACTTTGTGCACCGTACACGTTGATGTTTGTATGAAAAAGTACCCTACCTAGGGACGCGTATAGCAAATTTGTACCCCCGGGCATGTTGTCGATTGACATTCTGGTTGCACTTTTCATCATCTAGGGTGCGTTCCTGACACGTTTTGAGGGGTTTTAGCAAAAAAAAAATTTTCGACTACTCGAGCTCTCTGGCCCGTTCGGTGCACATTTTTGAAAAAAGCTAGGGAGCTGCCCCTAGGTTCGGGGTGTCACAAAATGTTGAAAAGTGGTTGAAAAACCACTATCCAGATCGGATGGAGAATCATTAGACGAACTTAAAATTGTTCTACGACACCCATCTGCGACGTTTAGTATTCGAGTTATGGCCCGTACCAGGTCTGACCGAGCAATTTTTGTTCCGCGCACTTTGTGCACCGTACACGTTGATGTTTGTATGAAAAAGTACCCTACCTAGGGACGCGTAGAGCAAATTTGTACCCCCGGGCATGTTGTCGATTGACATTCTGGTTGCACTTTTCATCATCTAGGGTGCGTTCCTGACACGTTTTGAGGGGGTTTTAGCAAAAAAAAAATTTTCGACTACTCGAGCTCTCTGGCCCGTTCGGTGCACATTTTTGAAAAAAGCTAGGGAGCTGCCCCTAGGTTCGGGGTGTCACAAAATGTTGAAAAGTGGTCGAAAAACCACTATCCAGATCGGATGTAGAATCATTAGACGAACTTAAAATTGTTCTACGACACCCATCTGCGACGTTTAGTATTCGAGTTATGGCCCGTACCAGGTCTGACCGAGCAATTTTTGTTCCGCGCACTTTGTGCACCGTACACGTTGATGTTTGTATGAAAAAGTACCCTACCTAGGGACGCGTAGAGCAAATTTGTACCCCCGGGCATGTTGTCGATTGACATTCTGGTTGCACTTTTCATCATCTAGGGTGCGTTCCTGACACGTTTTGAGGGGTTTTAGCAAAAAAAAAATTTTCGACTACTCGAGCTCTCTGGCCCGTTCGGTGCACATTTTTGAAAAAAGCTAGGGAGCTGCCCCTAGGTTCGGGGTGTCACAAAATGTTGAAAAGTGGTCGAAAAACCACTATCCAGAATCGGATGTAGAATCATTAGACGAACTTAAAATTGTTCTACGACACCCATCTGCGACGTTTAGTATTCGAGTTATGGCCCGTACCAGGTCTGACCGAGCAATTTTTGTTCCGCGCACTTTGTGCACCGTACACTTTGATGTTTGTATGAAAAAGTACCCTACCTAGGGACGCGTAGAGCAAATTTGTACCCCCGGGCATGTTGTCGATTGACATTCTGGTTGCACTTTTCATCATCTAGGGTGCGTTCCTGACACGTTTTGAGGGGTTTTAGCAAAAAAAAATTTTCGACTACTCGAGCTCTCTGGCCCGTTCGGTGCACATTTTTGAAAAAAGCTAGGGAGCTGCCCCTAGGTTCGGGGTGTCACAAAATGTTGAAAAGTGGTCGAAAAACCACTATCCAGAATCGGATGTAGAATCATTAGACGAACTTAAAATTGTTCTACGACACCCATCTGCGACGTTTAGTATTCGAGATATAGCACTTTGTAGGTCTGACCGAGCAATTTTGT